>NC_140282.1:13163956-13193956 GCF_964030765.1 Micromesistius poutassou
GTGTTTCCAATGTTGACTGAACGCACATTTACTTGTCACATTAATGGCTTATGTGTAGTGTGGTAGAGGAGAGCCACACAACAAAAGGTGTGGGTAAAGGCTTCAGTAAGGGCTTGCTGACATCCAGGTAACGTCCAGGTTCTATGTTTAGGGTTTTCTGCAGTCACAACAAGACTAAAAGAGCAGACTCAAAACCAAACAAATTGGCATCACTAAAGCAAAAATTCATTCATTCATAATATTTGTCTAGAAACAAACCAATAAGTTATCTTGTAAGTTATAATTCGTCTGTCTCTTGTTCTCAAACACACACACACACTACCACACATACACACACACACACACACACACACACACACACACACACACACACACACACACAACACACAGTTTTGCATTACTTGCTCTGGATACATGCAAACAAGCCCCGCCCCGAGGGCTCCTCCAGTGATTATAGCAGGCGTCTGATTGGCTGTTGTGACGCAGCGCCTCGTACAGCCCGGGTCTGGGCTACAGGAAGGAAGTCACCACCGTGTCCAGATGGCCGCCGCTGCTGCGTCATCACGTGACATCATCAGACCAGCAGTGAACAACCCCTGTTGTTCATTGATTTGACGTTACGTCACACTCTTGTTTTTATTGTGCTGAATTGTGCCAGTGTTTTGTCAAGCAATGTCAAGCACTTTGACATGCATGGGGCATTGTGGTATGATCAACTGTACAATATAAATATGTTTTAAATTGTCAATGTGTGACAGACGGGTGTGTTTCAGTAACACTTCATTGATAAGGTTTATTATGATCAGAGGTGTTGATGACGTTGACTACTGAATACAGCGCAACCAACACTTGATATCCTAGGTCGTTTTGTACAACTCCTAATCCTATAGCTTTGTAAGCACCCAACCCAGTGCTATACATCTCTTTCATTCACTACATTGACGCAACTACTTTTGAAATTGTTTACAATTTAATTAAAGTCATTCAAAGTTGCTTCATTTTCTTTCTCTTTGCTTCATTTTCCTAACAAAGCAAAATAGCTTCATGTGTATGAATGGACAATGATGATAACTCTATACATGCCACTTCTGTGGCAGCGATAGTCCCCAGCTAAGCCCAGCAGCGCAGAGCCGGTGGTCGGCTGCACAGCGCCACAACACCAGGGAAATAAAATACATGTGAGCCAGCTCCCTGTGTCAAGTGCTGTGACCTCTTTAAAGACAAAGAACGAGAATTTGATCTTTCAATAATTAATTAGGATCACTTTTTGAACTGTGTGAGTTTTCAAAAGGGTTATATAATGTCACTTGTGTTACCAATAAGGAGCATAATTAATGACTCGTAGACTATCCAGTGTGTAAGGAATCAGTGCTATGGTTGTTATGATTATATGTCGTAGCTTAAAATGTTAGGGATCAACTTTAAAATGTATTTGCGAGCATAAGTGATATAATTCAATGTTTGTGTTTCCATATTATATCAATATAATAGAATATGCAGAAATTGCGGTCATTCTATATCTTTATTATAGCTAATATTTATTTGTCTTGAAGACTACGGTAAAATGATCCCATTTTATGAATGTGATTGCTCTAGCCTCCGTTTGCGTATATAAAGCTTTAAAAAATTACAAAATATATTTACATTACAGATATTTGCAAACAACAAGGGCACCCATATGCAAAAATATTTTTGTCTACGTGAATACTGTAACATAAAACACTTATTCAGTGGCCAGCCTACACATAATAAGCTACCGTATACTCAAAACGTGCATCCTTCTGCCGAAGCCACTACAATAACAATCAGCCTCCTTAAGCCCTCTCCTCCACGGCCTGTGCAGAATGTGTTGGATTAATCCCACAGCCAAACAATTCCCTCTAGGGATGGGGAATGAGGGCAAGCACGACCAAGGCCCGTGTGATCAAATTTGGCAGCTAAATTATGCATCGTCACACATGGTGGGGTACAATCTGGGGCTAACTGCAGCTGAAATGGTTAATGATTGGCCTGCATTCAGAACAGAGGGAGCGAGGCCACATGTACACGGCTAGGTATAAGAACAGAGAACAGAGCTTTCTGTAATAGAACTAATTGAACAATAGATGAGATACCTTGCCATTTCACAAAAATCAATTTGCTCAAAAGGCATTTGCAGGAGATGTTAAATGAACATATCCTAGCAAATTGGGAGAACTGGAAACAAATTAGAGGTCTAATTCCCTGGATAACCACACTTTTGGTTGTGTGTTTTCCTTGCATGTCACTCATCTTGTGTTTTGGTGTAAATGACTACTATGTACGACCATGACTTTGGACTTGAACCTGCACTATGTAACCTTTTAACTGCAGCCAGCACTGTGGTTCGAACTTGAAACCCTTTTTAAGATACAAGATGGATGCATGCCCAAAGCAGTTGTGCTTCCATTCTAATACTTGTAAATACTTAATCAGGCACACAGCACACAATCCATCAGTTCAGTTTCACATTCATAGTTACATTGCATTATCATAACACTACATATTTAGCAAAACTAACAACAGTGATTATATTGTGGATCACATACTGTATGTAAAAGATTATGTACTAAGGTTGACCAGAGCTAGCTGTCTAGCTCATCTAGCTAAACCATTGTAAGGGTCGACAAACAACACGGATCACCATGTCGGTTCTCCCCTTGGTCTCTCAATGGGAACCTGTCGCTGGGCTCATGAAATATTCACTGGACCGGGCCCTTTGTTTTGCTCTTGCTTCGCTCTCTATCCTTCGCAGAGCTCCGCCCCTATCTTTGGTCTAATGCATAGCAGTCCAGGCTGTGACGCTTGCCTACTCTACTTTCAGATGGCAAATTAGCTGACATTAATAAAGTGAATATCAGCTGTGTGTCCACCTCCTGACAGGGCAGGCGCATAAAGGGCTTGCGTGGAGTAATTCTAGCATGCATGTGTTCGAAAGCACATATGTTGTAAAGCAATTAAACAGTTAAGTGCCAACCAATGATTGTGCTATCTTAAGTTGTACACTATTTGAAGACTTGTCTTGTCGTCAACAACAACAACAAGAACACGACTGGGGACATTCAAAATAACCAGTTAAGATCCCTGCTGGATGTGCAAACGCATTTGATGAGCTGGTTTGTTTTTTGTTTTAAAAGTTGTTGCGCTTTATGTATTTTAGCCCATCTATTGTATTTTTCTTTACTTTTGTTAAGCATTTTGTGACTTCTGTTCTGAAAAGGTGCTATAGAAATACATTGTACTGACTAACTGACATTGATCATCAATTTGTTGAATTTCTCAGTGGTATCAAGATTAGTTTTTCCAATCTGCAGCGGGGCGTCTGGTGTAAAAGTTGAAAGTCATCTGCCATTCCCATTAGCCTCTGGGCTCTTATGTTCTATTTTGTGGCTCCAGGTTGCCTGAGCGACCACTGGGCTCTGTGTTCAACGCTGTAGGTGTTAGGTGTGGATGCTCTGGGGGCAGGGGGTAAGCTGTGAGCCATGCAGCCCGTGACCCGGATAGTCCGGATAGGCCCCATAAATCAGAGCTGGAGTCAGCCGTGGAGGGGGGAGCAGATATAGTGGCCCTGGTGGAAGGTGAGCAGCACTGACACGTCGGTTGGTCCTAGTTTGTTTAGAAAAGCGCCGCCGAGGCCAGCTTCATGAAACAGCGTTGTGAGGCATGGTGTTTTGCCTGCGTCAACCCTCACTACGGTTCCATTTTCCTTTATATTTATATAACGAAATGTTTTTCCATGTTTTGATCAATAGCAGTCCTGAGTTGTTTTTTTCAGGTTTTCTGTGAAAAGTATATTTTCGTCCAACAAAAGTTCACAAATCAAGTGCACACAGTGCATCTGACATTTCGCTTTCCATATTTATGGGCTCAGTCCATCTTCTGCAGAGTGCAGATGGTTCAGAGGAACACAAATACAGAGTGAAGTGGAACAACAAAACTCCAAAATACAAATCAAGCCAAAGGCCCATGTCCGATGTGTGTGCTTAGCTGACAACATTGAGCAATAGCTGTATGTGCTTGGTCGACATACATGAGATACGGCTCCAACACTTGTTCGTGTTCTTAAGCATAGTGCATCCACAGTGAGACTAATCAGCTCCAGCAGTCCTACTATGTCATAGCTGAACCTCTGGAGGGAGATGGCCCAGAGCCTGGGCCGGGAATACACTAGACTACATATAGATACAATTCACTTCCACATTTTGTTTCTAGATTGCACAGGTAAGGTGGACAGACAGTTTTGTTACCTTGACGATAGGATGGCCACCGGACGTTGCTTTGACGGCTCCTCGGCTGCCCTCGGTTTCGTAGTGGGCCCGGTGATGAGCCTTGGGGTGCACCTCTATTTTCAACTCATACTGGCCAAACTGGCTGGGGAGCGGCCAGTCGAGAGGGGGCAGGGACGAGGTCCTGTAAGGAAACACACACACTATCAATCAAGAAAACTATACTTTTTCGGGGGAGGGTTCGGGAAAATCAGTCTGGCCTTGGATGGCAGGCAGTGTGATGCTGTGTGATGCTCTGATGCTGTGCTCCTGCTCTCTTTGCTCCTGCCCAATCCGCTTGGAAGTAAAGCTAAACCTATTCTAATCTGAGAAAGCTTCAGTGTTTTAGATCTTTTTCAAATTCCTATATGTTTTTTTTATTTTTGTATGGTATGAGATGGTCTCAAAGGCTAGTCGTTTGTGGCACTGAGTGAGTTTTGCCCTGGGCGACACTCTACATTATACAAATATAAGGCCTGACGACACTTGTGTTAACAGGAAATTCATTTGTCAACAGGACATAATAACTTAATTTAAATTGCCGTAACAATGAATATAGCCAGAGAATCACCGGCATTTTCCACCAGGTCTTACTCAACCCCAGATCTCCCCATAATCCACATGATTTTAATCCAAGAAAACATAATCACCTTTGATCAAATATACCCTAAAAATCCTTTGTTAAAAACAGATGGCAGATGCCCTGGTATGAGTTCACTAGTAGCTAGGTACATGCATATGGTACAGATGGTCAGATTCAGTCACTGGCTGCTGTGCCAGTGAGTCACTGGAATGCCCTCATACATAAACCTGCCTTTAAATATAGAACACTTGTAATAGGTTGTGAGAGACTTAAAGAGTGAATCATTGAAGCAGGGGGTTTACAAGCAACCATTACCTGGTAGGCCATCGGAGGGTTTGGGGGGAGAGTAGATGTGCAACGATTGCTCATTGTACAGGAAATAATGTGTAGGAGAGAGCAAGGTAGACACAGAATGAGTGAACGAGTGAGTGAGTCAGGTCAGTAAGGCAGTAAGATAATCAGTTGGCTAGACAGTGCAGTCAGTCAGTCAGATGGACAACTCAGACAGCAAGTCAGCCAGTCAGGCAGTCAGGCAGCCAGCCCGCTAGTCAGACGGACATCACAGCCAGTCCCTCAGCCAGTGAGTCCCTCAGCCAGTCAGTCAGTAAAGCGTAGTGGGTGTGTCTCCTTCAACAATCCTCTTTGAACAGCTGCACTTAAAAATAAAAGCCTCAGTTGGACTTGTCCTCCATATTGCTAGGCATTGACATAAGATGGCTTCAATCATGTGCTCAAGGGAAGTAGCCCTACTGCATTGACATTAACATTGAGGTTGCCCATGGTGATCTATACAGTAAAAAAAAAACACTGAGACTAAATTAAGGTAAAACCAGTATAATTCTTAGTAAAGGCTGTTTATTCTAGATGCATATTTATATCCTGAATGTATGATGGTATCAGCACCAAGATACATTATTTGACAAATACAATTTCTTATTCTGATTTAGATTTTTCAGCTCAGTTTAGTTTGTAAACTGTTCACTTCAGTTTGTAAACTGTTCACTTTAGTTTGTAAACTGAACTGAGCATCCCATGACAAAACGCTGTCTGTCTAGCGAACGGTAAACAGACACGCCACTTCTGTGCCATAGACTTCCACTGTTGTCAAAAGGCACATTTATAAATCTGGCCAACATCTTTTTTTTCCCATGATAACTGTCCTAAACTGTCAGTTGTAAGGCTGTTTTCCATGTCAGGGCAGAGCATTTGCAGAACTTTATTTACTTCATCTGACTCACTGTGGTTTGACAGACTTTTTTTAAGGGTTGTGAAAATAAGCAACAAGAAAAAAAGTGTATAGAGAAAGAGCAAAGTGGTAGGCTTGTCCTGTACATTACATTCAATGTAACTCTCTTTAAGATACATTATGCAAGCAGTACTTCCACTGACAGATCATAGCACTACGCAGAGGTCATTATGTACCAGGAGACCGTAACTGGCTTCTACCGTGAAGCTGGACAGACCTGTGTTTCAACAAAGATAAAATCATGTGAATTTCATTCAAAAGTAATTTAAAAGGACCACTTAAAAGAATCAGTGTGTAACATGGAACAACAAATATATATACAAGTAAATCATATTGATCAGTTTAATATAGATTTTTTTTTAATGAGGGTGGTTGGGGTCTCAGTATGCTAGTGCGCTAACATGGTTCGATTCCCGGGTTCGATTTCGACCTGTGGTCCTCTGTGCTACACGTCATTCCCTCTCTCCTACAACCTGCCTTCCTGTCTCTCGTCAATGACCTGTCCATAAAGCAACAATGGTACCATACAAAAAAAAAAAGAACAAAAAAAAATGAACCGTTCATGTGAAGTTCAGGAGGCCTAGTTGTTCTGTTTCCAGGGTCCTGTCAGCCGTGGCTCCGAGCAGACCAGAGTCCTCTCAATGGGAGACATGTGCAGGGAATCCGTCATTGGAACCATTCAGTTCTTACTTTGGCGTACTAAGTACAATCAAAACAAGGGGAAAGACTGACTTTTGGAATAAAACGGGCATGTGTCTTACATTTTGGTCAATTATCGTTATATTTTTGTGTGTGTGTGTGTGTGTGTGTGTGTGACGTGCCATGATGCTTTGTGGTTATAAATCAAATCCCACTGCATTGCAGGGATTCTCCAACCACGCACAACTTTTAAATGCCACCGAAAACCACAATAGTTTGTATTGTGTTACATAAAAGCTCCCTGTTTGTGGAGAGTCGAATCGCATGTGATCTCATCACTGAATATATATTGACAGTTCAAAATCCTCTCCACATGTCTGAGTGTGTCGCTGATGTTCCTCTTTTTGTGTGTTCTATATATATACATACACATATACATACATGAAGCTATTTATATATAACAAGTTCCTAAAAGTGTCCAATAAAATAGGCCTACTTTCAGTTCCCAGGGGAGGAGTGCAGGGGAGGAAGTGATGCAATAGGGGGAGGAAGTGAGGTCACAGCAATTCAAAGCAGGGCTATCCCTGCCAACGTGATCCCCTTCCATAACATAAGCCCCCTCCAGGAAGCATGTGTGTGTGTTTTTTTTGTTTTCTTGAACATGGCTGCTACGGTTACAAGAGCAGGTAAGGGCAAGGCAGGGAACATGAGCATGAGTGGGATCAGAAATAGCGCAACCTTTCTCGGGTGGCTGGGCCTTGTACTGTGGGGGGCTCCCCCTCTCTTGTCACGTCCTCTCGTCCATGGGCCTCATTCACCTAGCGGTCAACCCGGAATGCGGAGATCCACATTCCATTCCCCCACCCATCGAGTGGTTAGAACCAAGACGGCTGGTGGGTGAACAAGGCCCAATAGAAATCACACAAGCAGCCCCTCCACTCTCCCCTCTCCCCTCCACCTACACAAACACCTCTGGCTAGGCAGGTGGCGTAAAGGCACTGGTGAACTGAACCGGCCTCTTTAGACGCATTCAAACCGTCAACCTAGTAACATACAGATGCAGATGACAGATGACAGAAGTGCACTGGGACCCAGCACCCAGTCCATCCTAATCTAAATTCCTCTAGGGGGGGTGTATGTTTAAAATAGGGTGGAGGACGAATGGAATCTGGTTGTTAGTAGCACCCAAGCCCCTCCCACCAAAGCCACACCCACCAGTAACCTCGACCCACCTCATTGCCTTCCTTTGTTGAGACAGTGAAACCCACCCAGTAACCAACTGCCTGGGCCATCTGTTTCACACGCCACTAACACACACACACACACACACACACACACTAAAATTTGGCCTTAACCTAGCGTAACCTAGTCAAATGTAGACAATTTCCACAAGAATGAGATTAGGACTTTCTTGTATACCTTGGATGATTATTACTTCCTTGGGTAAATTGAGTTAATGCTAAAGGCAAGCAAAGGACAAAGATAGAGTCGAGTATACAGCAAAGATCAAACAACCAAGGGCAGGAGATAACACACAGCATACGGGAGCAGCTCCACAGTTAAACATCTATGGCAGCATATGAAGGTGATCTAAATATTACTTAGCCTAGCAGGTTGGCTGATTGGGTGATTATTTAATGTATAAGAAGATTACATATATAAGAGCTAAAGATTCAATATGGTGAATGGGTCTCTAGTCTGGTCATCCTGTGGTCTCTCTCTCTCCTTCTGGTTTTAATCTATTTATGATTTTTGCCCTTTTTATAAAATTAGTTTTATTGTCATTTGGACCCGTGCCAGTGGGTTCTCTGCTGCCATCAATTATCATGCCAAAGGGATTCATTCATGTTTTATCTTATCTTATCTTATCTTGGCAGACTGTGGTACACTTCAAACTGCAAGACTTCATGGCCTATGTAAGCAGTCATTCAGTACTTGATATTCCTGAACTGCCGTGACTTATTCAGTCAGTCTTATTCAGTCAGAAATAGTTCATTTAATTATGGCTGGAGTTAGAGATGAAAGGCACAACTTTGACTGCTAAATCTATGTAAAAGTTGGGCTGAAGGCAGTGAAACTTTACATGTGCAGGTTTAGGTGAAGGTGCTGTAGGTAAGATGTATTAGCTATTATTTTAGTTAAATTTATTAGAAATGGTATTGCCATCCATTAGCTATCAGTGAATAAATTTCTTGTCTTGTGTTGACTGCGTCTGCTTTTGAATGGTTCCGGGAGTTCATCTTGCCTGTCAATCACAGGTACATGAAAGTTGAGAAACGAAGGGAGTGCAGGGGCAGAGAGGGAGGGTGGGATGTTTTTTGGGTTGGTTCGTTCAAAAGTCGAAAAAATCATTCTTTTTTTCTTTTCTGCTATTTTCTGCTTTCTCTCTTAACAACTCGAAAACGTACCTACAGCACCTTTAAAATGTATGTTTCTATCTCGTCAGTGCAACAGAGGTCAGCACTGTCAAGGCCGCAAGGCTCCCATCCGCCAGCAGCTGCAGCTCCCAGCCTGTCCTATCCAACTCTCCTTGAACTTTACCTATCGCGGTGTGCAGAACTTCTTACCTGATACATTATGAGTAATTACTGCAAATACCTCCTGGCTGTTCCATTCCTAACAGGAAAATGGGGGCAGGTCAGTGTAGTGGTTAGGGAGTCCCAACAAAAAGATACTGGGTTTGATCCCCCATGCCTTCACCTTAACTTTATGCACGCTTGAGCTAAGATAATTACTCCTACATGCTCCTTAATGACATGTATCTGAACTCAAGTCGCTTTGGTTTAAGCATCTACTAAATGACTGAATAGTAAATAGTAAATTAAATGGTTAGCTCAATGATTCTGTCTTCTTATGTCTTCTTACTGTGAAGAAGGAAATATGACAAGAAAGTTGAAAGAGGACAAATAAATTAACAAATGGGACTTCTGTAAAGCCTGACCCTATTGTTGTCTGGGGAATGCATGTAGTGCATGAGTCCATTTGAGCATGCGTGTGTGTGTGTGTGTGTGTGTGTGTGTGTGTGTGTGTGTGTGTGTGTGTTTGCGTGCGTGTCCAGCCATATGTGCTCTTTGCTGATTTAAAGTGCCTGTGGCAAGTGCACACAAACAAGGCCATGCCTTCATCTGCTGCAAACGTTAGAGAGTGAGAGGGAGAGCCCGCTCACTCTGTCTCCTCTCCTTACGAACGGCTTCATCTGATTGCCTCTGATTACCCTTTTAAAGTGGACATTTTTCCAGCTTTTGTGTACTTGTGTATTTCAGTATAGCATAAGTGTGTATACATGCCCGTGGTTTTCCCCTTCAACACTCCCACAGCCTCATGTGACCTTTAAGGTACGCCACTGTATTGCATCGTTACAGAGCACAAAGTCCAGCATATGAACACAACTTAAATCGGCAGCGCTGTATCACCCCAGACCATTATCAATCCTCTGTCAAGATCAGAAGGAGCTTTCTTTTTTATTGTGACTAATAACGCTACATAAAAAGCCAATGCCTTGCCTCATGTTGATCATTTAGCCTTGACCTCCTTATTGTATCTACAATCCAAATCAACTGAAATCTTAATCGCTGTAATATAAGTAAGTAATTCAACGCCTCACAAAACCAACAGCTATTGACGCCAACCGTGCATCTGTGATAAGCTTCACACATCAAGCACTCCAACAACCTCTTCTCTAAGAAGCAGTAAGCAATTATTTTCGGTATACCTTTTGAAAATAATTGGGCCATTTTGTTAAAAGCAATACAGTTGAATTAATTCATTCAAACTGTAGTGAACCTGTGCTCTAAACGGACGCGTCCCACTTCAGGTTAGAACTAATGCTCATTACATTCAAATCTTAGCTCAAAAGCTTGAGTGTCAGGCATGGCCGTGATCTCTGTCTTCATGTGTATGTCATGAATACTTCAACTGTGATTACCTGAATATAGGCGTGTGTCCGGGTTTGGGTTTGTTCCATGTGAAATGGGAGGGCACGGAGAGGAACTGCTCGCCGGCGGCGTCCTTCTTCATGCTGTGCAGACCCTCGTCTGACGGGGAGTCCAGGTGAGGGGACATACTCCCCTGTTCGTCCAAACCCATGTCCCCCTGCATGACCGTCCTGTCCTGGGAGGTCTTCCTGGTCTTGGAGGGTATGTCCGCCTCAGAGGGGCAGAACTGAAAGGGCGACATGCCGGCCTGGGGGCTTCCGGCCCAGGTGTCCTCGGTCACGCTGCCCCTGGGCGAGGGCCCGGGCGTGGGGGTGGGCGAGTGGTGCGGGGACACCGAGCCCTGGAAGCAGATGTCTGCGCTGGAGTGGCGCCTCTTGCCGCACGGCGAGGTGGGCCGCGAGGAGGGGCGGGAGGGCGGCCGCGGGCTGAGCCAGTTCTCGTCGGTGACACTGGTGCGTGGGGAGTGGCACGGCGACCCTCGGGGCGAGAGGGTGAGGGAGTGGGAGTGGATGAAGGCTGGGTGGTGGTGCTGTTGTTGCTGCTGCTGCTGCTGCTGCTGCTGCTGTTGCTGCTGCTGCTGCTGTTGCTGCTGCTGCTGCTGCCAGGGCCCCTGTTCGTCCTGGGGCACTCCCCATGTCTGGGGGGAGCCGGCACCCGGGGAGGTGAGCGGCGAGCTCAGGGTGAAGCGGGCGGCCGCCTCGTTCAGCTCGTGTTCTACGTCGTCGTTGATGTGGGAGAAGGACTCGCAGGAGGAGGCGTCAGAGAACCAGCTCCTGGAGGAGATGCTGCTGCAAGGGCTGGGGCTGAGCGATGAGTCCCGGTACGCGTGATCCAGGGGCAGGTACAGGTGGTCCCTGGAGAGAGGTCGCTCCCCGTGGTAGTCCCCTTCGGGGCCGTTGGCCCTGAGGTCCTCCTGACTGGCGTCCATCCCCTGCTGACAGCTGGGCGAGATGGAAGTGATCTGGATGCTGGGACACTCAAAGGCCTTGGGGGGGCCCGTGGGGGTGTGGGGCAGCAGGGGAGATGTGCTGTACTTGGGCTCGTGTAGACCGTCGTAGCTGTGGGGCTCGCAGGCCTGTTTGTGTGGCTGCAGGCGTGGTGACGTGTTGATGAGCTGGGAGTAAGCCTGCATGCTATGGCGAGGCAGGCCCATAGACTGGTGGTTGGAGACGGCTGAGTGGGGCAGGCCCACAGACGGGTGGCTGCTAACCATTGACTGTGGCTGGCCCACATCGTGGATGTAGAAGGATGTGTTGTCATCGGGCTCCTGATCTGGGAAGAACGAGGGAAGAGCAAGAGACGTGTAAGTCACAGTCAGCGGTGAATAGTCCGATTATAGGAGGCACTCGCCAGGTTCAACAGGTCCAATGTGTATTAAAGTGTAGACAGGCTCTAACAGAGGCTCTAACAGACAATGGACCTTCAGCTCTGTGGTCTAGGAGACCTACCGTTTTACAAGGTTTCATGCCAAACCCCTGTTGCTATAAATGCACGGTGTGGTCATCACCCCAGATTTTAGAAAAGGCTGTTCACCACATGTTTACAATGGACAGATTTACTGGCAGAATAGAGTAGTTCTGATGCACATTATATCCTACTATAGCCAAGTAATAAGCATGACTAAGGGAGAGAAACTGTAGCAGCCCAATGAAATCGGCCTGTGTTTGTATTGACTGGTTTATAAATGAATGATAACCGATACTGTGCACTGATCAAGGATGATGTAGCCTTGAACATTGTCTCTGTGTTATCACTATTTTAACCATTCACACCACCAAAAAGAGGATTAGTGTATAATGCACTATTGCACTTTTCTCTTGTGTGGGTGTGTTCACCATGCTTGTGCTTGTGTGTTTGTGTGTGTGTTTCGCCGTCTGTGTGTGTGTGTGTGTGTGTGTGTGTGTGTGTAGGCAGCACAGGCTAGCGGGCGGTCATACGGGCAGGGTTCCAAGAGGGATAACCGATGAACAGCGCTACTCAGGAAACAGATTCACACAACTCTGCCCACTCTCGCCTGTCAACACATCCAGCGCCGGCAGGCTATTTATACCAAAGGTCAGCCAGCAGAGGCTCACTCACACACACACACACACACACACACACACACACATACATATGCATATACACGCATACACACAAATGTACACACACACACACACACACACACACACACACATATATACACAAATATGCCCACACATGCACGCAGATACACACGTATGCACACATACACATGCATGCATGAAAATTAATGAAATAGTCCATTGTCCTAGCTGGCAGTTCTATATTAGAGAGGTTATTAATAACCGTCTGATGAATTCACATGCCTGCACCCACCCAGTGAGCCTTAACAACAAAACACAGACACACACAGACACGGACACACACAGACAGACACACGGACAGACACACACTCGCTCTTTCTCTTTTCTGCTCTCTACACAACCACATAGATATGAACACCCACACACACACTTGTGCACACACACACACACACACACACACTTGGATCCTAGATGTTTTAAGTTCTAATTATATTATTTTTTATAATTATATTTTCATGTGCTCAAAGAAGAAAATATAATGCATTCAGCAATTAATTACTGTCATACTTTTACAACCATCATGAAGTATAAAATATGGTTAATGTTTCAGTGTCCTTTCACCCAATAAGTGAGATTAAACACATTTAATGACGACCATAAATTAATCTTCAAACAATACACGAGGATACAGGTGAATATCTTTGAAAGGGTCTCTCTTTCATGTTCAACAAATATGTATTATATGTGCCAACCTGTTTAACATCACACACACATCATTATCAATCACAATGAGTGTGTGTGTGTGTGTGTGTGTGTATCAGACTGTGTGTATCAGTGTGTGTGCTTGTCAATGTGTGTGTGGGTTTGTGTGCCCGCGTGTGTGTGTGTGTGTGTGTGTGTGTGTGTGTGTGTGTGTGTGTGGCTGTTGGCTTCTTTGAAACGGGATCCTCCGCAAATACTCGGTCAGATGAGGATGTTCAGGAAAGGGGCAACAACAATATACGCCATTTCCTGTGTGAGTTGACTGTGGAAACATTGGTGAATCAAGACCTAGAGATGTCATTTATGTACCAACCCAGCATGACGTCAGCACCATCGTCCGTATATATTACACACCCACATACACACGCAGGCACACACACACACACACACACATGCACAAACACACAATCACCTGCATGCACACACACACATGCGCACACAATTATACACTCAACTTGTTTGAGTTTGAGGTTGAAAGAAGCCAACTGCTTGATCACCCCTTTCAGATGTTTCTTCACTTTCAAGTGCCAGACAATATGAAGTCTTAGTTAACTGGCAAGTGGTTTAGGATTAGAGAAGTGGTTCCCAACCTTTGACTTTAGATGTTCCACTAAATTGGGATCAAGACATTTGCGGACCACCTCACGGTAAAAAATAGATGAATACATGTGTGGTTGCTGAGTGACACCGCCCCCTTTATATGTACTTATTCCTGCAAGAAGGCCATGGCCATTGGGATGAAAATGGGAAGAAAAAGTCATCAATGCTGCTTAATGCTCCCATTGTGTTTATTAAGCAAACACAAATGACCACAAAACATGACAATGGAAAACATAGTAAAATGCACACAACGGTCACTCGTTTTTTGAGTGCCCTTATTTAATATTTACTGAACAATATTCAGAATATATTTATTCTCAATCGTCTTTATAATGTTTTAAAGTAATTCTATCTATTTCAAGAAAGATTCCACATACCACTTGCAGTACCAACGTTTACCACAGGTTGAAAAACACTGGATTAAAGTGAATGTGTCTTTTTTTAAATTGTGCCTCGCCACACCCACTCTGAGAACAGCAGAGACCACAGCCGAGGACATATTTATAGCTGCACACCACGAGCCCTGCCTGTCTGTCACAAGACACAGCACACGATCCCGGCCAGGCTCTCTCAGTCACTCACTGACTGAGAATGAGAGACATAGAGGCCATCAGAGAGGCAGAGATAGAGAGAGAGAAAGAGAGGGAGAAAGAGAAGACAAAGCATTTGATCTCCAACTAGCCTCTCACTCACTGACTGAGAGAGGATAAAAAGACTAAGAGGCCGGCAGATAGGGATAGAGAGAGAGAGTCAAAGAGACCATAGAGACAGTGAGAGAGGGATAGAGAGAGGGATAAGAGAGAGGGATAGAGAGAGGTCGCACGAGAGAGAGAGATAAAAGAGGAAGAGAGGAACAGAGGAAGCAGAAGTGTTGAGCTTGGATCTCAGACATTACTAAACTGAGAAACTGTGTCTACTCTGCATACACACCACCCCCAAATAACACACATCCCAAAACAACTCCAGGTTCGGTTTCACTGCCTTTTAGCGGTTTATTGTTTCTGGATTATGTAACACATTGACATAAATAGTCAACAATTCAACAATTAAGCTTAACAAAATCACCAAGAAACCGGTTTCTCTGAAGCTTGATTCATTTTTACCAAACTGAATCATTTGTCACACTTTGAAACATGTCACATGCATGCGTCAATATTCTTTCCATAGTCCCCAGCCCATGTTACCTCATGGCTGCGTATGACTTGAAGTCACTGTTGTTACAGTTGTTTGAGACGGCAGCAGCCTGTTAATGCAGATGTGGCAGAGGCCTAGGGCTGCACCTGGCTCCCGGTAGTTTGCTTGTGTGCAGTTAGAAAACACAATACGGCCCAACAATAACATCAAGAAATGGATTCCTTGCTGGTGATAACAGCTTTGTTTATGGTTGCCAAAATTAACACAATGGTGGCCAAATACACTACTTCTTGTATGGCCTTTTTAAAATATATTATCATATCATGTAATATATTATAATATAGCCTCTGAGCATGTGCTGTCAAGATAAGGACTGCACGTTATTTTGTAATCTTGTAATATCTTTCCTTGCTTTCAAATCTCCCTTACAAATTTTAATCCCTGATCTTATTATCACTGGTTGAAGCCAAGAGGGCAGACCAGCTCCCATGACGCGATAACAGCGGCCCAAAGCTGGTAGCCTAGGCAACCGGGCCACTGTTACTGCTGGGGCTATCTCACATGTTCCCTGAAAGTTGATAACTAAACTAACTAAACTAAACTAGTAAAGTAAATATTGTATGGGATTTTATCATACGTTTTCCATATAAAAATAACACACACGTGTATTCGGCACCACATTTCCAAGCCAATTCGATTAGATTAGACGTCTAATTTTATGTACATGCCCTTTCCTGGAGAGCGCCCCCTAGAGATGGAGGCAGAACGTAGTGTTGATACAAAAGTTGAGAGATGATACGGCAATGAAAGCAATTGCCAACCAATAACTAACACTCATTCATAAGCTCCAACATTGTGACACTGCAAAGTGTCTTATGTAGTAAACAAATTTAAAAAGGCATGTATTTTTTCCCATTACAAATGTGATGTGATTAAGTAAAAGTTGACACAGCACAGATAGATGGTGCAGGGATTGGTGTGGGGATGGTGTGTGTATGTCTGTGGAGGCGGGGGGGGTCGTTAGACATGAGGGGAACCTGGTTACCGGGCTTATTCTGATCCACCGAAACATCTCTAGCTGAACTCCCAGCTCTGAGGAGGGGCTACAGTGGGGGAAAGCCCCCCTAGTGAGAGCAAGGACAGGGGAGAGACTGGGAGAGAGAGAGGATAAGGAGAGGAGAGGAAAGGAGGAGAAGATAGGAGAAAATAATAGAGCAGAGGGGGTTTTGATTTTGTGTGGTGACATTTCCACTTATTCTATCAAACAGAAATGTGGACAGATACCAAACCATATAAAAATATGGTTTGTCAAATGGCTCTTTGTTTCTAAATGCTACCAATAAAAAAGATCCAGCCTGCAAAGACCACTACTGGAATATACCTGTCACACTTTGTGTGAGTAGCTGACGCAGTATAACCAAGTTAATTTAAATGTATTCAAATTCAAGACAAACATCCTCCAGCCGTCTGTGTTTCCTTGGCCTTCGGGTCTTCTGCTGTTTCCCAGCATAGAGTATAGAGTAGAAATGAGTATGTAGAGCTAGAGTAGAGTAGGGTGGAGTATAGAGTAGCGAAAGGGAGAGTGGAGTTGAGTAGAGTATAGAGCAGGGGAGAATATAGAGAAGTGTAGAGTAGAGTAAAGCATAGCAGAATAGAGTGTAATACAGTAGAGTGGAGTAGATGATAGCACTGCAAAGTAGAGTATAGCATAGCAAAATAGAGTATAACACAGTAGATGAGGGCACTATAAAGTACAGCAGAGTAGAGCAGAATGCAGTAGAGTAGGGTAGGGCAGAGAATAAGAGTAGAATAAGGCAGGGTAGAGAACATCCAAGTAGACTACACAAATACAGTAGCAGACACAAAGTATTCAAATAGGTTAAAAAAATGTGTTTTGTCTGCATGTACAGAACCTGCTGACTTCCTGCTGGCCCAGTGCGTCAAGCGTCTATCCATGACACAGCCGATCTGGTTAAATAAAGATCTTTAAGAGGCTTTGTTGTACCTAAGCTAAAAATAGCCGGCAAATCGCTCCTCCTTGCAGGAAGCGTTTGGACAGGGTTCTCACTGCTGCTACTGACACACTGCCAGGGCTGATGGGGTAACGGGGGGAAAACGTTTGACCCTTCAACTCCAGAGGCCAGTGAGCTGGGACCCGGGCGCCTAAAAGCCCTGTACTGGAACTGTCCTGGCACTATCCGTTTGGAGGAACTCCTTGACGTAGCGGCCCCTCAGTAGTCTAATGGGACGCCCTCCACACTAGAGTGGGAGTGCATTATGGAGTCGGACGGGGTAAGGACCATATTGGGTCCCGGCTAAGATCGCAACTGCTGCCAGACGACGCAACCTCCATGGCCTGGGAGTATTCTATGAGGGGATATGAGGACACCGAGGGATACGTTTACCTTTGGTTCTACCGTCGTGGCTCCTCCTCCTTGGTTGTTAAGGAGGTGTGTCAGGGTCATGTGACATGCACTGAGACACAGCTCTACATTGGCGTGAAGCCCAGGTTTATATTGGTAGGGGTGGAGGTGGGACGGGGAATGGGGGGGGGGGGGGGGGGGTATAAGTGTCCATCAATGGCAGGATAACTAACGCAGCGGGTCGTTACATGGTGTGCTGTGTCACCTCTTTGTAAAGCTGTGTGTGTGTGTGTGTGTGTGTGTGTGTGTGTGTGTGTGTGTGTGTGCGTGTGTGTGTGTGTGTGTGTGTGTGTGAGTGTTTGTGTCTGCATCTGTATGTGTGTCAGTGTGTTTGTTTGTGGGCCAGTGTTTGCCAGTATGTGTGCCACTGTGCTTGCTTCTATCTGTGCAGCTGTGTGCATCTGTATGTGTAGTTGTGTACCATGTATGCATGTGTGAGTGCGTGCGTGCGTGCGTGTGTCTGTGTGTGTGTGTGTTTGTGTGAGTGCCTGCATGAATGCGTCTGTGCCGCTGTGTTTGTATTTGTGTCTGTGTGTGTGTGTGTGTGTGTGTGTGTGTGCTGTGTGTTACTCTGTTACCTTTTTTTGTGTGTGTGTTTGTATGCATGTGTGTGTATGCGTGTGTGTGTGTGTGTGTGTGTGTGTGTGTGTGTGTGTGTGTGTGTGTGTGTGTGTGTGTGTGTGTGTGTGTGTGTCAATTATGAGTATGGGCTTGCCAGCAGTTTGTGTGGTGGAAGCTGGAGGCTAGTGACTGGAGGCTGGAGCCATGAGGCATGAGGCTGGAAGCATTAGGCTGGTGGGTAAGCGGAGCTTGGCTCTTTGTGTGGGGAAGCAGGTTGATTAGAAGGGGCTCAGCTTTCACCCCCTGCCTGGACACAAGCTTTGTGTTCAGGTCGGGCTCTTCTTTCAGCTCTCCTTAAGAACCGGCGACCAACCGACCCAATCACAATGCTGCCAAATAACCACACACCGTACGGCTGTCAGGATAAAAAATAGCCCTCATAAAGATCAAGCAGATGAATGCGAAATATGTATAATCAAAGGAAAATAAAGTACACAGAATTCCCTTGAGCTTACAATTTATGTTGCTATATACTTGTTATTAAGTAAATAAATAATTGTTTAGCTAAGTTAAAGCCTAAAGTCAATGACAGAAGGTTTAAAATTCACATACAAAATTCCAGATAACAAACTCTAGTTAACATCTCAATGGATTTGAATGATGTACTGAAACAACACATTTGACAAGCTACGTGCTACTATACACTCACTCAAGTTCCTTGCACATTAAGGCCCCATCCCAATACCTCCCCTAACCCTAGATTTTTGCCCTAACCCTATATTTTGCACATTCTCGTGTAGGGGTAGGGTGTCCCGTTACTGTAGGGAGCAAGGGGGAGTGCTATTTTGCCCTTATAATCAACCCTCAAAACGTATTGAGGTCTGATGCAGACTTAAAACGAAGTGGAAGATTTACTGTTGAAGGCACTCCAAACCAAGTGGAAGTTTTAAGGGGGGTGAAATGGGACAGGGCCTACTTTGGCGAGCACTTTCTGAATGAGAAATGTGTGTTTTGATATTCTAATCTTCTAGGTGAATTCTAGGTGAATGAAACAGGCAGGGCTGCTTTGCCTTGGCCCTATTACTGAGCAAAGAGGTTTTGACACACACATAATTATTATTATCCAAGCCGGGCTAGAACTGTGGCCCTCCAACACCGAATGGCATCTCTCCTGTTTGACCCTGCATGTATTGGTTATTTGTGGGTAGGGTACTACTGACGCACATGCATTTGAATCAAAAGGGGGAGAAAAAGGGGGTTCATGTGTGGTTCATAATTTATAATAACTCTAATGGTCAGCTTAAAGGATACCTTCTTCAGTTTTTTTCAACCTGGACCCTATTGTACAATCATGTTCTGTATAATGTACTAGTGAGATTTTTTTTTTTTAATTGGTCTAATATTGAGTGAGAACACATTTTGGTGAAGGATAGGAGAGATTTTAATGACAATAAGGACATTTCCTGTGAGATTTCAGAGTGAGATTTTTCTTTTTTTTGCTGAGATTTTCCGAGACGCAGTTACAAACAGAATGGATAAAGCGGTAAAAAAAGATTGTTGTTTTTCTTTGTAGGAATCCTTTCCACGCAAAAGCACACTTTTAGAAGGCTGATGGGGCGCTGTTGCCCTGAAAGATTAGACTGTGGCCCGTTTTCCTGGATTACAGCTGCAGCATTCTTGCTCAATACTGGACCAATTTCTAAAAATGTTGTCTGCATCAGTCCCTTAGATCCATATGATAGGGAAATAGGGTCCAGGTTGAACAATTTGAGTTATCCTTTAATCATCAATACGGAAGGTATGATGTGTCAGCATTGCGGCACGAAGACTTTCCCTCACGTCAGAGGCAGAGGAAATCAGCCAGCAGTAGCTTAAAAAACGGCACCCTAAGCCAACGGTAACATATGACTGCATGCTATATTAGGCTCTTAATTAGTAACCTCCTGCTGTGAAAACACAGGGCAGACAAAAGGTGCCAGTTGATGATTTGAACCTTAGCCTGACTGAAACACCTGCCAACGCGCCATTCACAACCCTGAAACCCTTATGGATTCCAGGCTCCTTTTCATTAGACTCAATTAATTATATTGGGGTAATCCACCACTAAGTGTACTTTTATTTAAAAAGAATTAACGATGTGGGCTAAGAGCCTTGCTTCCGCATTATGCATTATTTTCGATATCAGCCCACTTTGTAGTGGATTATCCCTTCCTTATATCCCTCCATAAATATATTACTTGTTTTTTTACTTTCATAATATAATTAGATATATTATCCTTACTTATATGATGCATTATACATGATATAGTATATAGCTAGAGAAAACTCAAAATAAGCCTAATCAAACAATCATGATGCAAACATGACATGATTGTTGGATGTTGTGTGGAGAGATACCGTGACCAGCGATGCCCCCTTATGTGTATTAACAGAGAACCAGGAGGCTGGTGCATTCACTGGGTTCCACGGGGACGGGGCAGGAGCCACAGTCATTGCATTAGGCGATTGTTATGAGAGGCAAACACAGGCCGGTCGGTGGCCTGCAGTAACCCACAGCAGATAACATCAGAGGCTACCACTGGCAGGGGTGACATTTAAAGAGCCTGTTGTCAGGGCTGACTGTGCATGGGAGCCAGGAAGACTAGCATGGTGAGGGCAGACCTGCGCATGTGTGTGTACATATGTGTATCTGTGTGTGTGTGTGTGTGTGTGTGTGTGTGTGTGTGTGTGTGTGTGTGTGAGAGAGTGAGAGAGTGAGTGGGTGTGAGAGAGAGAGAGGGGACAGCAAGAGAGAGTGAGAGCGAGAGCAAGAGCACGAGAGAGAGAGAGAGAGAGAGAGAGAGAGAGAGAGAGAGAGAGAGAGAGAGAGAGAGAAATAGAGAGAAAGTGATCAGAGACAGATCTAAGTTGACATTTTCAAACTATGGGTCCAAGTGCAAATAGATTGTATAGCTGCCAAATACAGGGGATAGACAAGCCAGAGGGACGCAGTAGGAATGTAAGAATGCATACAGCTGGTCTGGGCAACAAAAGGCCTTGTTTGTTGAATGCACTATGGTTGGTGATATGGGAGGTTTGGGATGCATAGGGTTGGAAGGGGGAAAGAAAGAATGACAGTGTTAAATGCTTCATATGTAAAGATCCTGCGTACAATACACATCTTCCAAAAATAAATTAAAAACATAAATGTCAAAGTCAAAATCGATACCATTCATTTTGAACAAAATGTAAATTGATACAAAAGTAGAATAAGCAATTATAGTGTAGCAATTATATATAAAGTCTTTATGTATTTTCAAATGTAATGTCCCCCTAATGCCTTAGGGCATTGAAAATGTGAAGAATGTTAAAAGTAACATTTCTGAAAACCACAGCACTCATTCAAACTGAGTGCTGTGTCCCACACAAAGCCTCCATCGTGCTTAAAACCAGAAGCTACCCACCGGTGCAGGGCCCCCGAAGCCCCCTGCAACCCACGGAAATGACGAAGAGGAGGTGGTGAGGTGGTAGAATTTAGGAATTTGGGATCTGGGTGAGAAGAGGAGGAAGTACATCCTCCTAGGTAGAAATACCCCTCACCGCTCTGCCCCAGCACAGCGGGGAGGGAGCCTTGTTAACAACCCCATTACTTCATATGCACTCTCTAAAATAAAGGGGGAAAAAGGGGGGGGGGGGAATTGAATAAACAAGCTGAAAATAACTAGGGAAACAGGAAGTGCAACGAGAAAGTAGAGTAAATTAATGAGTTTTATGAGCTCTCAAAGTTGAGATTATATAAAGCAACTTATTGAATAAATGATATTATTGAAACAAATCTATCCCTATTTGGCAATAGGCCTAATGAAGAAAGGGGCTGAATCAATTTCATCTTATTGTACGGGTGAATTGTTGTCTCAAAAAACAGCAGGGCAATCCCTTTTGCTATCCCCCTCATCCTCAAAAGGCATTTACTTTCATGTTGAATAACTGCAACTGCAATGATTTTTTTGAATCAAACATGGCTGTGGGTGCTTCGCTACTCTAGCAATGACTCCAGACCAGGCAGGAACCCCCTCTGAGCCCGGCGAGGTGCTCTCTGTCTCTGACTAACAGGGAAGCAGAGCCGGAGTGGAGAAAAGAGCGTTGGGCGGCTCTCTCTCTCTGCGAGGCTGGCCTTGGGACGTTGATACAGCGCAGCCAGCGGTAGCTTGTGTTACACTAAATTTAAACTAGACAGATACCACACATAGCAGCTCGTGCCTCGCCCGAGGAAACAACCCTTCCAACTCATCACACCGGGTGCCGAGCCCCTCGGCTCAGCAGGGTGGGGGGGCACCCACATGGCAGACATCCTCCCACATGTGGACCCCGGGCTGGGTCCGAACGGCTGAACCCCCCGGGGTCTCTCTCAGACGACCACATCTTAAGAGGGAAACGTTTGAACCAGCAGGTTGAGATGCACTGAAAGCCACCCGCTGCCCCTGCAGCCGACACAACTGCACTGAAACCTTATTCATCATGACAACACTTTGCACACATAGACAGAGACATAAAAGAAAAAAAGAAAAGACAAATATCCTGTTTAAAGCAAAGCTTTTTAACAAACATGTGTTGTGTGCGGTTTAACCTTGGTGCAGAGGACATGTTGGTTACATGTGGTCCTCTGCGCTGTGTTACTACCGGAGGGTATGCTGTCGTTAAGCTCCATTTATTTCTCCATGGTAGATTTGGGTTTCTGACAAAGCTCAATAACAGCTGTTTGTTGACGTGGCGGATCCCGCAACTCAACACAAGTCTAGACAAACAAAAAAAGCCCAACCCACAACACACCTGGTCAAAGCCTGGACGTGCCAGCTGACTCACCTGGCGATGTGGCGCACAGCATTCTTCCACACCTCGGCCCGTCGAAACGCCAAAGCGCTGGTGCGGTTTAAAAAAAGAAAAAGAGGACGACAACAAGCCTCCCGTGGACGCAACGAGAGAGAGACGCTCCTGCTCTTCTGAGCACGACGAGACTAGAGAACCTGTCGCTTGCCCTCTGCCACTCTCCCTGGGAGCTGAAAATAGTCCACCATGAGAGCGATGTAATTTCAGTCTTTCCCACGACAAGCGCTGGGGAGAGGAGGGCCAGGAGAAGCGAGCCAGGGGCGGCGAGACGCGCGACACGGAGTCAGACAACAACTTAAGTGCCGAGACAAGAGGGAACTTTATTCACTCCCAGAGGCGACGGCGACTTTGACCGCGACACAGTCCTCAGGAGTTGGCAAAACGCTGAAAAGTATATAGTGGCGTTGATTAAGTGGCGCTGCTGCTGCTGCTGCGGTCCTGAGCCAACCAGATCCAGTGTGACTTAGTGACTGAGCCTGACTGACTGATGACAACTGCTGGCATCTGGAGATTTTATTAGCCTAGATCAGTCACTCTGACGGTAACGCTTGTCTCATTTCACATCCTGAGAAAACAGAAAGACCACAGAAAAGAGAAGCCTCGGCAAAACTTGGTTATTTTTTTGCTATGCTTGTTTTGAACTAAAGAATCTTACCTCTGAATATAAAAAATAAAAGACAGAGGGCAAAAATAAATACAAGAAATGCAGAAAGTGTGAAAATAAAAAAAAAGAGAGAAGGGTCTGGAGAAAGAGTACCGAGCAAGAATGCCGTTCCAGCTACCCTTCACAGCAGGGAGGAGTAAGTCTGCTCCCTTCTCCTCTCATTCCTCCCGACCATCTGAAGCCCACATGGCATGTCTGGGCTGAGAGCCAGACACCTTCACTATGGACCCTCTCATCAGCTACCCATAGAGGGCATATCGACCCACAGCTCTCATACCACCTCCACTGACCAATGAGGCTACTGCTCGTGACCCAGAACGCTAACCGATCTAGCCTAATACAACCACTCTTATGCTCAAGACCCATGTAGCGCTACTTTATTCAGCCTGAAGACCCACTCTAATGCTTGTCACCTGTTGAATGCTTATTAAATGATCAAGCCTAATGCTATCGCTCTAATGCGAAGACCATTTCAAAGGCAACTTGTAATGCAAGTGTTAAAGTGTTATTTTTCCACAAACAATGTGTTTCTCTTTTAAGAATTAGGAACTAGAGAGAAAATGCAAGTGACTGTAAGCAAGTCCAAGGTCACAATCATATTAAACTCAGGATAAAAGCAGACTATGGTTCTCCTGATTATAATTATTTTGAAAATAAATGTGTTCTAGTTTTAGGTCTCAGTCTGAATGACGGAAAAGTATTGGGTGTGTTATTATTATAAGGTAATTAGAGTTGTTGTTATTACCTTAATAATATGAACTAATTAACTATAGCTAGATGACAATAATAAAAAAATAATAAAATAAATAATCATGACTAGATGTCATTACTAACTGGTTTGTCCAAATGTTGCATGACAAATGTACTGCCCTTCTACGGCAAAGCAAAAATAATAAGAGCCATTTGGTGGTAACATCAGCTAATGCTGCTGCAGCATGCTATTTCAAAAATAGTCTGTTTCAAAAAAAAAAGTAGGGTCCTGAACATAATATGCCCTGATACGGACATATTACAGGGAAGGAAAGTGACACCTGCCTAACTGGAGTAGCAACATGTAAGTGATAGATAATGTTTGGTAAGCCCCTTATACTTCCAGTTAGGGTTGGGGTCCAAATATATTACAAATACTATTCACTCGATTGCAACATTAAACATGATTACTGGAGAAGGGACCCAATTATTTAAGATTGAAAGATTAACATGAATATCCCATTCAAACATCGTTCCTATCTGTGGAAGGATGATTTTCTTCTATCCTTCCCATCTATCACTTCCTAAATGGTCTTCATCACAATGCATAATTGAGTAATTATCCTTCCAAAGAACATGGAGCCGACGTCCGTTTCCAAAATGACATCACAATGACAGGTCCTTGTGTGACCACAAGCAGCCACACACTGCCTCTGGTAGCAGTGTTTAGTTTAAATGAGTGCCTGCAAGTCATCGAGGTCATCAAGAAAGCGCCTTCCCTTCAACAAAGTTTGGTTGAATTAGGCCATATTGACCAGGCGGCCATCTTGGTTCTAAACGCTATCCGGGTTGGGGTAACGATTGTGGATTTCCGCATTCAGTTCCGCCAACCCAGCTAGAGTTTATAGCCAAGATGAAACCAAGATGGCCACTAGGAGAATAAGGTCTATTAGGCCACTTTATTAAGAATCCAGAGGGTGTGTTGCTAAAGTGTCCCTGGGACCAGCTCCCTCCTTGCTCAACACAGACATGACGCCACACAGCAGCACTTCCCTTCTGCTGCTTATAACACCAATCACTCATGCTATGTTACGCAGTAGCATTAGCCAACCTAGCAGAGAGCTTGACTCATCCGTCTATCTTCTTGGAGGGCCTCATCTGAATGGATGTATATCCGTTCTGCTGAGTTGCGTGCCTTGTCAATAAGATTGTTTATCTGAAACTAAGGTGAAGGACAAACCCAACACTAAACTAGCCTATCACCATCACATGACACCACGTCACATGACTTGAGTATATAAATTAGAGATGAGCGTAAATTAAAGATCACGATCTAACCACATTGGCAAACTATAGGTCTTTCCTTCACCTGAAGCTAGCAGGGAAACCCCTTCAGTTACACAGCCAACAGATGAAACAGAAGAACTTTCTCACTTTCAGGGGAAGCCTGCCTCGGATGGTCGAGACAGACAGACAGATAAACAGACTGACACAGAAACAGAAAGACAGACGGAGAGACAGACTGACACAGAGGACGATACAGCAAGAAAGCCGGACAGGAAGAAAGAAAGACAGGCATGCAGGCAAACATATACAGAAAGGCAGACAGAAAGACAGGCAGGCAGGGGGGCAAGCAAGCATATGGTCAGACTGACATACAGACAGACAGACAGACAGACAGACAGGCAGATTAAAGAGAAACAGACAGAAAGCAGACAGGCTGACAATCAGACATAGAAACAGACAGGCAGACAGTTAGACAGACAGACAGACAGACGGACAGACAGACAGAGATACAGGGTTCGGGTCACAGACATTGAAGCGGGCTACCATCAGATGAGTGAAAATAAATTTTCAGACCAAAACTGAAGAAAGCAATCAGAGTACATTGACGAGAAATGCTTCAATCTGACAAAGTAATCTAGATGTCTTCTAAACTAAAATGTAATTATTAAAGTTCTAAATATGTTAAGATTTTTTAATACTGTAGATAAAGTTTTTGTTCATTATTATTTATTTTTATAACCAGTGGAAGCTGTTAACCAGGGGGTAGATCAGCACAGCGGTTGTGTTCAACAGGTCCTGACTTGAGCTTGGCTTGCGGAGAATGAGAGCGATTGAAAACTGAGAGCGTTTGACTCTGTGCTTCTCTACTCCCTGCTGCTCTACTCTGGCTGTGCAGGGCTCCTCGCACTCTCGTTATTCATGTGGACAGAAGCTCCTCTTTTGGGCCAAGTCATACAGTCGAGGCCAGATTAAAACCACTTGCACAGTGGTGCTTTTATTCCTACACTTATTCCAAATGCCGTTTTTTTCCCCTTTGGCCTGTCACAAAGTAAAAAACGTAGAACGGATTGAAACTCAAAAGCAGTGGCCAAATTGGTTCAAAACGTTGCCATAGTTTGATGAAACAGATGCTGGTGTGTTTGTGTGTGTGTCTTTGTGTGTGTGTGTGTGTGTGTGTGTGTGTGTGTGTGTGTGTGTGTGTGTGTGTGGGTGTGTGTGTGTGTGTGTGGGTGTGGGGGGGTGTGTGTGGGTGTGGGTGTGGGTGTGTGTGTGTGTGTGTGTGTGTGTGTGTGTGTGGAGTGGAATCTGGAAGAATAGTGAAAAAAAAGGGATGCGTTCTTTGGGCTTGCTTAGCGGTATGAGGCAAAAGGTATGCTGTGTGCTCGGAAGAACCTTGGGGCGACAATTTTATTTTATATGGACTTTGCTGCATATCGACAAAATTCAGCTGCACATTCTCTTAACCTTTGGGCCTATATATATACACTCACACTCACACTATGATGTATGTGAAAAAGAAAAGAAACAGCTGACAAAATAAAGTGGTTAAAAAAGGCTGAACTAATGTTAATGTGTTGGCAACCGGACATTTGCCATTGAATTAGTAGACTAACCATTTAAATAATTAGAATGTAAATTATAATTTTATGTGATTGAATATATGTTACATGCATTTAGATGTTGCAGTGTGTAGTTGCCCTTACAATATCTGGACATCAATAACTAACCATTAATAATATGAGTATAAACATAACATTTGCAGGATCATATGTTGAGGATAGATAAGCAACTTCACAACTGAGCCCTTGTTTTCCTTTCTCTAGTCTGAAAATGAATTGCTTAGCCTATTTGTTTTGCTTTGGCCAATAGCCTTAAACAAACAAAAAGCAACATAACTATGTCAACTTTATCCAACTGACATATATTTGCACCTTTTGTTGATTCATTTCCCCACTTGACATCCCCTTTGAAAATATATAGTTCACCATATTTTTTTGTCTAATTTATTTAGAAAAGCACGGCAAATGGTTCTCAACCAATTTTCTAATGTACTGGCGCATTGCTTACTTACAATGGGTGTAATGTGTGATGCAGGCTATAATTCTGTATACAATGTAGGCCTAATACAGTGGTTTAACAACAGTGTTGCTTTACCCCATCATTTGCAGATGTAGAGCTATTCGTTATAGGACTACGTTGAAGGTGTCTCAAAGTTGTACGGTTGTTTTTTTCTGTACACTTACAATTGCAATAGCTGTCCTTCTACTATTTAGAAGGCAGCATGCCGATCAACTGATAGCTATGGCCCAGGCACTTGTTTGGCTGAATAGAAATGACCAAAACCTTGTTTATATTTCTCAGAATACTCGTCAGGTCAAGTTCATTCCAGTTTCACTGTTAAACAGTTGAAGGTCTAACCTACAGCTGGGAAGCAGTAACTACAATTTAATACAGGACTATAACAACGAGAGTTGAAATTAAGGATACGTGGATATAGCTCCCGTGTAGGCTACTATGAGACTTGGAATGTCCTAGGATGCACTTGAATGAATATAATCTCAAATGTACCATGAGAAACTTGAATATATCTCAAATGTAGGCCTACACGGTGAGACTTGGAATACAGCCTACTACGAGGTGAATATCCTCGGTTGTCTAGGGCTATCCTATCGAGGTCCGGCAGGTTGAAGCGCACTGACCTGCAGGGCCGTGCTGCTGTCCGTCCTCTCCGAAGATGAGCGTGAAGTCCAGCTCCTCGGTGCCGGTGCAGTTAACAGTAGTCATCGGGTTTGACAGCGTGGGTTCACCCGCGACTCGGCTATAGAGCAATGCCCTGCTGTAAATGTCACAACATTTACCGACTGGAACACGGGGGGGTGGTTCTCTTCTCGTTAAATAAGCCTTTCGAGTTGTTGTTGTTTTTATTATTATATACGCGAAGGTCTCGGTAAAGCGTTTCCTTCTTTTCAAAAAATCCAGAATATCTCTCACTGTGGCGGTCTCGTCTCGACTACTGTGATAAAGTGTTGACATAAACTTTTGGAAGGAGTCGACTTTCGTTCTTTCGCGCGGCTTCGACTAGGCTACACTGTCATTTATTTCGCTTCCTCGCGACCTTTACCAGACGTCAATAAAAGCGGTCGCGAAATTTACCTCTCTCGCGCCGACTGGAGCTTCTATCCCAACTTTTACTAACAGCGCGTGACAGGGCAGTTCCCGCGATGACGTCAGCAAAGTAGAAAGGCAACACATACGCACAAATGAACACGTACGTGTACACGCGCGCGCGCGCACACACACACAAACATAAACAAAAACCTTATTACATTACATTACAAAGTATGTTTGTGTTATTCTCTTTAATGAAAATACATAACAATTATACTAATGATACCTCTAACACTAATAATAATAATAAGAAGAAGAAGAAGAAGAAGAAGAAGAAGAAGAAGAAGAAATAGAAATCCGTTTTTATAATATTTTTTTTCTGACTTAACAGCTACAACACTTTCACTTTTTTTTATTCCTCTCCCTCCTATTTCATTAACCAACTCAATTTATAGTTAGTATGAAAATAAATACCTTGGGTATAACTTTTTAAATATTTGTAAAAACAGATATTATGACCTGTTCATATGATAGGCCCCTATGCCTCTTATTTTTTTATTTTGCTCGGATATAATATTATTATATACATATAATATGAAATGGAAATGGGAACATGGATCATCATGAGTCTGTCACTGAACAACTAATATAACTGTAGTCAACGTTGTAGTCAATTCGATTATCCATGTGTGCTGCATCTATGTATTTGACCTTATGTCTGTCTTATCCTATGTATTTCTATGTAAATGTCTCTTTCCCTATTTCTACAGATGTCTGTCTTATCCTTGACAGTCGGATATAGAAACAGGGTGGCCCTCTCTGTTTGTCTTGACCGACTAGGAATCTTTCGCTGGGAAAATGAAGACACAGTAAATCTAGATGTTTACTACCTGCTCCAAGACCTCTGGACCTCTCCATCAATGTGATCAATCTCTCCTAGAACACTTAGGTATAATTTACAGACCAACATCAGGACGGCCTGGTACTTAGTTTGGGTACTTAAATACTTAAAAACACTAAGTAATTTTAGTGTTTAGTGCATGAGTGTTTGCATTAAAGAGTTTGAATTATCTTCAGAAAAGGGTAGGCATGTCAATCAATATTAGTAAGTAATTAATCTGCAACTTTTTGTATAAAAATTTGCCATTTCCTCCCCCCAACAATTGGCACAATA
>NC_140282.1:13196456-13282259 GCF_964030765.1 Micromesistius poutassou
ATCATATTTATATTTCTCTTCCGCGCGCGCGCACACACACACACACACACACACACACACACACACACACACACACACACACACACACACACACACACACACACACACACACACACACACACACACACACTTCTAGCGCTGGCTGTCAGACTACGTCATCATTAGTCGACGAGCAAGCATGGAGGTTGATTGCACTTCAAGCTGGATATCAATAGTCACTGTAAGCGTTCATAAAACTACATTTTTGCTCGATTGAAGATAATAAGACATGTTATTTTGAAGTAGGTTGCTATTTCCTCTTCAGTGCTGTGTTTCTTCTGTAAAACCAAAAAACAAAGATGCACTCGACGAAGGTCAGTCATTTGGCTTCGGTCGCGCACAACACTTTCCTACCGAGAAATGTTTCTCCATTTGTCAACGCTTTGGATCGGTTTTGGGATTATGGGGGGATCGGTCCAACCCGCTTTGGTCACACTTCGGCCCCCACAAGCGAGACTGTTGTCATCCGCATTCCTCAACATATGCAGAGGCGCATTGGAAACGCGAAAGAGCTTCGAGGTAAAAAGAAAATCCCAACTATCAGAGCTGGCAAGCTGCTCATCCAGAGCAAGAACACCGAACACAATCAGTCTGCGGGGTATGTATTCGGGAGGTTTGAACAGACCACCCTTTCCTCTAAAGGCTGGAAACACAACAAATCATTTGGGGACTACTTCATCATAAACAACACCAAGGGTGTCGCTCCGTTCGTTACTGAACGTCAGCAGGAGGAAACTGGAAAAGAGGGAAAAGCCATTGAGTTTGGTCAACTCCGCATCAATAAGGAGCTGGTGCAGACTCTAAACACGGCCAATATCACCCACCCCACGACAGTGCAACTACAGACTATACCTAAAGTCCTGAAGGGCAACAACATTTTGTGTGCTGCAGAGACGGGTAGCGGCAAAACACTGAGTTATCTCCTGCCCATTCTACACAAACTGCAATTGAAGAAATCCTCGGAGGATTACGTAGAGAACACCCGTACTCTTGGATGTTTGATCGTCGTGCCTTCCAGAGAGTTGGCTGAACAAGTAGCCTCGGTGTCCCGGTTCCTGTGCGCCCCGTTCTGCATGTTGACCAAAACTGTGGGGGGAGGGCGAGGAATTGGCCCCATCAAGACGGTTTTCAGGAAGGGCCCTGCAGATATTTTGGTGGCCACCCCCGGAGCTCTTGTCAAAGCCCTGCGGAGACGGTACCTGGACCTTAGCACTTTGAGCTTCCTGGTGGTGGACGAGGCAGACACCATGTTCGACCCCAGCTTCTCCGGCATGCTGGAGAGCATCCTGCTGCAAACTAACATCGCCCGGGCCCCTTCGGAGACCAAGGGCCCCGGGAGCAAAGCCCAGTTGCTGGTGGTCGGGGCCACCTTTCCTGGGGGAGTGGCAGAGGTTCTCGCGCAGGTGACGGACCTCGGTAGCATGGTGACGGTAAAAAGCAAGAACTTACACCTGCTCATGCCCCACGTCAAGCAGACCTTCCTGAAGGTGAAGGGTTGTGACAAGCTGTTGGAGCTTCAGCAGGTTCTGAAGGAGTTGCAGCATGTGACTCGTGGAGAAGAAGACGGTTGTGGTGTCGTTGTGTTCTGCAACAAGGCATCCACAGTGAACTGGTTGGGCTACGCCCTGGACGAGCTCCGGGTGAAGCACCTGCGTCTCCAGGGCGAGATGCCTTCTGCGGTGAGGACTGGGATATTCCGCTCTTTCCAGAAGGGGGCTGTAGACCTCCTCATCTGCACCGACATCGCCTCACGAGGCCTGGACACCTCCCGGGTCCGCCTGGTCGTCAACTATGACTGCCCGGAGTCGCACACAGACTACATCCACCGTGCAGGGAGGGTGGGGCGGGCAGGCGGAGTGGAGGAAGGGGAAGTGCTGAGCTTCGTCACCCATCCGTGGGACGTGGAGCTGGTGCAGGCGATCGAAACCGCGGCGCGGAGAAGAAGCACTTTGCCTGGCATGAAGTCAGCCATTTCTTTTAAGCCCAAAGCTGAAGTGGAGGAGTCCCAGGAGTAGAGGAACATGCTGGTGTAATGACTTGTGATTTCCCTGTCCTCATTTGTATGAGGGGGAGATTTGTGTTTCCTACTATATTGGTTGTGCAGTATGAAATAAAGATTTGATCTGTTGTCAAATGTGCGGTTATGGCTCTGGTATGATAGTGAAGGTTATGGCAAAGGTCAGTCATCGGCAAAAGGCCTTCATTGTCAGTCAATGCTGAGCAACACCCGCCATTGATTCCCCTGACTGGCGACATGTAATTGGCACCCTTGTCTTATCTTTGCAATAAACTCAATGGCATGTAATGAGGTATGGGGGGGTGGCTGGCTCAAGCATTGGCCTAATGGTGCTATCCAGTTGTACCATACAACTGGATAGCGTATAGTGTTTGCCGATGGAGTGGATACAGTGGATGCAAATGTTAATTTAAATAAGGTAGAAAAAGCAAAATTGCAAATGGAAAAAGGTTTGGTATTCAGTTTGTGTTCAATAACTTGTTGAATACATTGTATTTATTTATGGAGCGACTTTAAAAAATAAAATTGGATACAGATGAGATTATGTTTATTCAGGAGACTTTCTTAATCAAACTACCAAACTGTTGCATTCACCCCCATGTCTCATTTTGTAAGACGACATCATGTTGAGTCCATTTGTTACACAAAATATTAGAACAGTGAAATTCCTAAAAACAGCTGTCTAAAATAAATAGGTGTCTTTTTAAAATGCAATGAACAACCTGTAATACATAGCTCAAACCACAAGGTGCTGATATGGGCACTGAGTTGATCACAATACAGATTGAAAAAAGAACACATGACAGAGAATTATACCTTACATTTAAATGGGTAATTTGAAAGTATCTCTGGGGGGAATTAAGTAAGGACAAGATAATAGTAATTATTCCTTAAATCCCTTAGTTTGGCACAAATTGTTTTAAAAAAGCCAATTAACAACATTTCATAGATGGACTTGTGTATATTTAATTAAACAGGTAGGCTAAAATACAAAGAAACCACCATTTATTTGAATAGAGTGAAAGAAAGATATTTAACGCATGTTGATGGTAGCCTATACACCTAAAGAGGCCATGTGGATTTCCTCACCTGCTGGCTCCCCTCAGCACGACTAACGGCGGGTGTTTGCAAAGTTCTGAGCAAATATTTGAACAGATGCTGGCATTTGTGTGCCAGCATGTGTGCCTGGTCTTTTACCAAGACCAGGTAGCCTGGGGCAAACCCGTAGATCACAACAGGCACCACATTCGATGAGACTATATTTTTATTAATGTTATTTATAACACATAGTTATCAGGCTACAAATAACAAAACGGCCACTTCACCACTTGTAGTTCTTAAAGTTCACCACCATGCGTGTAGTGCTGGCCGTGGGAGGTAAGTGGACTACAATCGGGCCGATAATTATGACGCATTTCCTCCTTTACAACCACACCTCCTCCCCGTTCGCAGCACACTTCAACACCGCCTCTAGTACTCACTACTTGGCCGCTTGGAAATTTCCCCAACGAGGAGGATATTTTACTCCTGAGAAGCAGGGCTGCTGGCTATTGGCCATCTTCTAAAGGCTTGCCGTTTGCGATGAAACAGTAGAGGATCTTAAGGTAGGAACGCATGTTTTCAAACCTGCTCTTTCTCTTCTTTTACCCATTGAACCCGGCTGCAGGCATGCACGGTCCAGGGAAAAGCTTGAGGATAAAGCGGTCATGTTGTGTGAGCGCAGTGTGCGTCCAAGGCGACTTGATGGACCTGGTGTGAGTGAGTGTGTGTGAGTGAGAGGGCACCATTGCAGCTCAGGGGCTTCCATTGGGAATTTGTGGTCGTTCCTAACTCATTGGTAGTTTCTGAGGTTGAAATCAGTCGAACTTGAAAATGAACAATTTGGAACAATTTGGACGACTTTTGAATGGACATGTTCACATTGCTGTTTGGCTGGGTTGTCTGGCTAGGACTTACAATGTTTTATGTTTGGTGTTGCTTACAATGTTTTCTATCAGAATCACAAACTCTGCTTTCCAGCCGCTATTTAAAGACTGAACGCTGTTAATTCGAGATGTTGAACAGGCTTTAAAACACCGTTTAGCATTGTTGGTGTATCCGATTTTTTAAATAGTAATGTAACGGTAGCAGTCAATCTCTCCCATACATTTTGATAGAACATGCCTTTGGATTTATCTTATTCATACTGCCATATTAAAATCACACTGAGATGTTCGTGAAGAATGACAAACACTTGAATCTAATCGAATGGGTGTTAAATTGGTATTAAAACGTTAAAAGGACAGTGAGTGAGGTCGTAATGAGTCCTTTGGATCTCTCTTTTGGCAGCAGTTTTCCACGGCTGATTGCATGTAGGCTATCTGTCATTTACGTTTCAGGCTCACATCACATGAAGGCATATATCCGTCCGAAACATGATGAACACAAGCTACATACTAACGCGCTGCGCTATAATAAGTCTAACCCTGTTGTACTTTGCCATTATGAATTGTAACGTTAGCTGCCCAGCGCCTGGCTGCCACACCCCTTTCTATATCAACGCTGTGTAGATATTCCCTTTATTAATGTCTAATAGCAGGTTTCTCTCAGTCTTTCTATGCCATGATTAACCATCAATTGTTGCCCAGGTGAGGTTTTTGTTCAGGTATTATTCAATTAATAAATGTTGACATATCGTATGCTTTGGCAAATGGACTACTTCCTAAACAATAAGGGGTTCCTATGGATATTAATTACTGAAATGCAATGCAGTTATTTGGTAGTATGGTTTGCGTGTTTGCCCTAGGACTTTAGGGGAAAAGTCAGAGTTGGGAGGCAGGAGACAACAAGATTAAGGTTATTTGAGACGGATTCCCCATGGAGCAGAAGATGCCTGGCGTGTTTGCTGTGCAGGAAGACTTTCTTTGGCAGTTTAATGGGTAAAAGTATATATCAGGCAGCAGGCGCCCCTGGTTTCCCATCATAGGACGGCTCTGAGGTAGTCACAGGACCCACTGGGATACAGTTTCTTACTCTGTGGTCATCTGGCAAGGCCAGGTTTACCAGCTAACCCCACTCGCCCCTCATTTACTGGTGACATAATGCTGTTGTCATCTTGTCTATAACGTCATTGCATATTTCCTGTATTGCACAAACATTTTCTGGAAATGTGGGACCCCCGCTCAACTGCAAGGTGATTAGACTACACTGACCACAATCTCCTGCTTTTGCGTCTGGTGAAGGCTGTCATCTTGCAAGGCTTTTACAGTTAAGCATCATCAATGACCTTTGAGAAAATATGCAGCTGGCATTGATTCTGTTGTGTGAGGATAAAAGTTGTTGTTTACTTTTTTTAGTGGTTTAGATTGATCAGAGTTGATATCTGATGTTTGAAAGAAACAACCTAGGCTAGGTTTTATTTGAAGCCCTTTTCGAAATTGTTCCTTAACATGTGCATTATTTGAAAATAATAAAGCCTATATTTCACAAGATCAACAACATTACTATAGATCTATCTAAGATAGATTTGGTTCCTGCAGGCAGCTAGTGTCACGATGGATCCTCTGCAGAATTTGGTACCGTCCACTTGAATCCCATTGAACCCCATTCTTTTGATAGGGCTCGTGTGTGATCTTTTCTGTGCTGCTGGATACCAAACCCTCCTGCTTGCTCAGAGCATCAGACGGACAGCATTTGCTCATGTATCGCTCACTGACCGTGCCTCCTGCAAGGTCCATGGTTTCCTGCTGGGGTGGAGTTAATCACCACGAGTATGCTGTTGGCTCTGCTAAGTCATTAGCTAGCTTGTTGTTTACTATGGTGGTGACCGCTGTCAACACAAGACAAGTAACTAGCATCTTACTTCCTTCAATGTGTATCCAAGGATCTGTTCCAAAATGTTTTCCCTAAGTCTTCTTTCATATTTATGGTAATTCACTATATCTCAGAGGAGGCAAGTAGTAGCAGTTAGTGGTCTTGCAGGAGGAAAGGAGCAGTGGGAATTCAGACAGCTGATCTGCTTCAGAGACATTGGGGGAGGCGTAGACTGTTGATTATCTGTTGTGTCCAAAGCAATTCCTGATTCTGTGGCCAATTTAAGCTGCTTCTCTAGTTAACTAAATAAAATAACATTGAGAGTTTAAAGCAATGGTAAGTGGAATCTCTAAATACGTACTTTTGGAACATACACTTTATGGGCACTGTCAAGTATGGGCACCTTTGGCAAAGTGTGGCATTCTAGGATGGCTGGCTCTGCTGTTATGGAAAAGGTTGAAACTTCCCTAGAGATAGGAGTCATGATGATCACACCACAACGTATGGGAGTATCAGAGTCCTTGTTTAAAATTCATATCCATGCATTGCCCACGAGAAAACATTAGACAGCCAAGGGGAAATTTTTTATTATAAATTTTCCCCCTCTTTCTCTGTAATTGGAAGTTTGAGTGAGGTACAGAAAAATACAAAGCTTCGGACAGAACATTGGCAGATTCAATTAATTTCCTACTCTAATCAATGATTGTCTTTTCAACCTACAACAGACTTGACCTGATGTAATGTAGTTGACCAATGCCTCAAGGCATTGCATTAATGTTCACTTTTACAACCCTGTGGGTGTTTATGGTGCTACTCGAGAGCCAATGCGTTCATCCCCCGTACATATGTGAGGCGTTATACCACAGCCAGCTATACTGCAACACTCAAAACAGCTCCATTCACCAGCAACATTGTCAAAATAAATAACTGCAGCCTTTAGTGTGTAGTATATTCCGGTACCTAGGGGGGATGGGGACGGAAGGGGGGGACACTGCTGTTTGCAGTTAATGCAAATGTGGCTCAGATTTACTAGCTTGAGTGAGTGTGAGGAAAACAGGCCAGTAGTTATTGCCAATATCCCAGAATGTCACAGTGAACTTTGACACGTGTGTGTGTGTGTGTGTGTGTGTGTGTGTGTGTGTGTGTGTGTGTGTGTGTGTGTGTGTGTGTGTGTGTGTGTGTGTGTGTGTGTGTGTGTGTGTGTGTGTGTGTGTGTGTGTGTGTGTGTGTGTGTGTGTGTGTTGAACCAGTGTCATCTCTCCTCCACTGTCCCGCCCACATTTCTCACATAAGGGGGTTATAATTAGCAATGGGCCGCATGCAGCATTTTAACTATCACAATTGTAGGCTACGGCTAAGCTTGGCAGACACTCCAACTGATAAAGTACGACACACACAGGTACATCAAGGCTATCAAGGAAACAATTAGAAATGTTGTTTGTACTAAGTCATGGGTTAATTAATGGCGTACCACTACATGATCTCCTCTGTTAGAAGCACAATATTTATTTAGCAATGATTTAATTTGTGTTGTGATGATGTAGCCGTTAGCCACTAGTTTGATTTTGGAAAGTAATGCATTTTAAAATGGAAGTGTTCATCCTCTTTGGATTTTTTTCCTTTTTTCCACATTGCCAAAAACAGATTCAGTTCACTTGGCTGATGCCAGGAATGTGTAGAAAAATGTGACAAAGATGTGGCATATAGTTATTTAGTCTACCAAAATGTTGTTGCAAAGGTTTTGGTATTGAAATATTGGTTTGTCATAGTCCTTGATCATTTGTATATTGCAGGGTGGAATTTGTCTGATCTCGTATTGGCATCTTTTAAAACTCTACATTCTTAACTAACTTGTAATTTTAATACATGTTATCCATTGTCAGCTCCTGTTGCTAAGCAGCAATTCCCATGAATGTTTGAAGGCATTACTCACTTTAGCACTATGAATGATTTTCTTCATGCACATAATACCAGCTGATGTGGTTGAAATGTCAGGTCCTGTGTGATTTGGGTGACTTGGTCTTAATAACTTCAACCAGAAGTTTATTGCTGTTTGTGTTAAAAATACATTCTGTGAGTTCTTGCATTGTTTTGGGTCACAGAACACGGGCATATCAACAACAATCTACTGCCTTGGGGTCTGTCATTAGTGAGTACAGCCTTAAAAATGGAGTCCTCCAAAGGGGCCTGGTTTGGTGTAATTATGTCATGTTTACCTTTACTCACCTAGAATTCTGGGACACCTTTTTGTGTAATTTGGATTCCTCTCTGGCTGCAAATGTCCCCCCTGTCTTGGGCTCAGTCCATACACCCACGCCCCCTTGGTTCCACGAAGGGGACAATTCAGTCAAGATTAACAAGGTACAACAAAAAAGTTGTTGCTTGGAGGTTGTACGGGTCTTGTTTATGGAGGACCAGGTATTGTATTGATTTCCCCAGGGTTGTTTGGCATTGTGGATGTCAACTAGCTATAATGATACATTTTTTGATTTTTTTGTTATTGTTGCCAGTTGAAGACAAGAGCCAGAATAGAAGTGGGTTTAATCTAGGCTGTCCTTAACAAACTGTAAGTATACAAATCTCAGTTCTTGGGTTGATGGAGTTAACTTATTTCTCAGTGGTACTGTGGTAGCTAAATATTGAATCCGGCTGTGGTATTGGAATTTAGAACTATAGCCTTTGTTATATCTCACATTTCGGTAGCTAGGATTAGTCAGAGTGCTGTTGCTTTGAAGTGGATGAAAAGAGCCATCTAGTATTTGCCTGACCCTTTAACAATCTTTGCTCTCTGAATTACCTTGATCTTCTTATCAGACAATTTGACTTTGCAACAATTCTTCAACATTACAATTTGTATCGCTCATCCAAATAATGACAATTGTACAGGGAGGAAATAGATCTGTGCTTGAAGGTCTATTGATAACTTTGGTGTAACAAGAATAACTCAGGGTAATTCAGAGAGCAGGTATGGACGCTTGGGGAAGCAACTTGGAGTGTGGTCTAGTTTAGCTTTGATTGAAAGTTAAGAAAGCCCCTCTCCTTTCGCCTCCTTACCACCCTGCCTGCACCTCCCTTTATGGCCTTGAGTTTGCGTTCTCGCTTGTCCCATCGTAAAAAGGCTTGACAAGGACCGTCTGTTTGACGGACAGGAAGAAATCTTGCCAGCAAGGCCACATGCTTACTGTCAAAGCTAATATGCATCTTGGTTGCATAGCACTTGTGTAATTCTTCAGAACAGTCTCACTGTGCTCTCGGTTTCCCCTTAAACATAGCTGATGAGACCCGACTGCATTCTGTAAATAGAAATCCAACCATATTCTTTTCAAGTACGTGTATAATGTTGGCATAGTCTTGTGTCTTAAGTGTCATCCTTCTTTTGAGACTTGGCACATGTGTCTTCAAACAGCTAAGGGCTGTGTGTGTGTTCTCACTGGGTCAGGCCTGTGCTTTGGGACTAGAACTATATAAGGGAAAGCATTCTTTGTTTATTAGTGAAGGGAGAGTGCATGGGAATGCAGCCAGTCCTCTCAGCTTGGCAAATGGGATTTGAGCACAGCTTAAACAGTGCATTCTGCTCTTTATTGCTATAAACATTACTGCATCACGCTGTCCATCTCTGTCTCTGTCACCGGCTATGTGACTTTCTGTCTCTCTCTCTCTTTCTCCGTCTCTGTCTGTCTCTTTCTCTGTCTCTCTCAGAAGCATCACGTGAGCGAGGCTGCTGTATAACATGCGGAAGAGCCCAGCCTTAATTGAATCATTTTAAAATAGCCTTTTATTTGAGGGCCGCGCTTGTGGCAGCGCTGGCTAATGCAAAGTGGGTTAGAAGTGGTCCACAGCGCTGCTCCATTGACTTTCAGAGATCTGGGCAGTTGCTGTACAGCAAAGCCTTAAGCATTTGAGTGATGCCAGCCACCTGCTGCAGCCCAGGGGCTAGCTTTGTCTACAGTATGTAGCAGTGACTTGCTAGCACTGAGCTTGGCTTGACTTGGCGTGTTTTCAATGACGCAATTTTACCCAGCATGACTTGATGGATGAAAATTGTGAGGGAGTTTTGTCATTTTATCCATATCTGTATTCACATGGCTGCTTTAAAAATGTAATTAAAAAATATGTCTTCATTAAAATTTGTTGACAACATGTGGCAATACTGTCGTTGATGAATTTGTTTTATATTGGAAGGTGGAATCTGCAATGGTATTTGATTTGCGTTATACCTTGTTTTTAAGGAGCAACAATCAAATAAAAACCTTGCAATTTTGTGGTTCTAGTTTCACTTGTTGTTTTTGCAAACCATCCGCCTTTGTCAGGGCTTATCATCTAACAAATGCATAGAACTGTATTCATTGGCTCCCATACGCTCATCTCAATGCCGTCTTTGTCAAAGGCTCCGCTTTACCCTCGACCTCACCAATAGCCGAAGCTTTAAGCCTCAAAGCTTCAAAGCTTTAAAGGTATTATCTTACTCAGCCACCGTTTCAAATTGTCTGTTTAAGAGTACCTGACCCACAGTTTGTAATTGAGATCATCCACAACGCCCGTATTGAGCGTGTTCTTCCTCCTAATTGTAGGGCTACTGGCCCGCTGGTCTTCAGAGCGCTGCGTTTGGCGCGCGGCGTCGTTCGCAGTGCCATGCCCACAGGGCGCTTGTTCCCAGATTGGCAGCGGGACAAACTCTGCATTGTCCGTCCGTTGCTTAAGATGTTCAGTGCTTGTAGCCTTCTGGGCTGTGGAGGAGGAAGAATGGTGGCCTTGTCTTGACGCGGGTCACTTATCTCCAAGCTGTGAACCTCCTTAGGGAGCTCTCATGGAAGCACCGCCCCCGCCCCCCCCCCCCCCCCCCCCCCCCCCCCACCACCACCACCACTCTGACATCACCCCTAACGGATGTGGTTCACTCATGTTGACGATACAGTAGTGATATCGGGTCTGAATGAGATGCCTCTCGGTTCACAGCAGGCAGGGGAATCGGTTGCATGCTGTGTTTATGCATGTAAACAGTCTTTTTTTATTTTGCTGACTGTCGGATGTGGTGGAACCACAGGTGGCAAATGTGAAGTTCAATATTTATGACATTCATCTTGTTGTAAATGTATTTTCAACGATGCACTCTGTGCCATTTTCTCCATTGTCTGGTGTACTCAAAATGTGTCTTAAGCATAAAACTTGAATTGGAAAGTCAAGAACATTTGGAACCTTACTATATGCTTGGCCTCCGATGCTTTCTCATGCAAACATGCTGGAGTCGAGGGCCATTTAAACGCTGCTCTGGGGCCATGCAGCCATCCATCACCTCCCTGTAGGAGGTGATGGAGGGGGAGGGGTAGGGGGAGGAGGAGGAGGAGGGGGCCATCTCTTCACTTGGTGGTCACGGGGGGCTGGAGCCAAGGCTGGCTGACAGGCAGGGAGACGGTGTGGATGGAATGCTGGTGCACCGCAAGGTCACACACATAGTTATGAGGACACACACATACATAGACCCATGTAAATAAATACACACACATACACATACACACACAGATATAGTTACTCTAGGCCCTAGGGAGCCTAAAAAGCATTTCTCCAGACAGAGTAAGGAGGATGATTAGTATCAGGATAAGGAGGAAGCCCGCGTGAACATTGGAAGAAGATGCTGAGCCGTGCAGGCGGGACCCTGACAGGGGCTCAAACCCTGGTCTCTGTAGCTCTGGGACAGAGCTATATCTAAGGTAGCACAAGGCTGGCCATAACCGCCCACTTCCCAGTGTTTACTGCTTTAGGGAAGGGCAAATAAGTGAACAGGGTGGATGCTGCAGAGGAGGCTTGTGTTTGGGGATGACTTGCATTCCACAGCTTGGAAAGACCCTACACGGCTGTGTGCAGCAGGCCTGTGTTTACCTCAAACAGGACCCCTCTCTGTCTCTAACTGATCCTGCCTGTAGTTTGGGGGAGGAGGATGTGTCCCATTGTGGAGAAGGATTTTGACAATTTTAGGGCTGATAATTATGAATTAAATAATATACCGTTGAGTTGGTCGGACAATAATGGCCAGCAATAATCCAAAACAATTCGAGTCCACCATGTCAATTTATTGTTGTGTATTCATTTTCAGTTTTATTATTTGCTATATTTGAATGAAACATTTGCAACGTTTGGGGTGTCTTGAAACTAAAAGGGCTTGTCTGGAAGGCTTGCATGGCCTTACAGTGAGTGAATGCTCTGAAGGCCTCCCTCCAGTCTAATGAGGCCTTTACACTGCACGCGGTTAATTCACAGCGACATCCCCCGTCTGTCTTCCCTGCCCCTGTGTTATGGGTTGTTTGTTGAAAGATAATCCCATCTGAAGTCTGTCTCAAGTCTGGGCAAAAACCAAACCGATGCCTCTGTATCTTTTATTCTTCCCAACAGAGGTCTCGCTCATAGCTCATGACTACCAATTTAAGAGATCTGATCATCGACTTCAAACAGACATTGTCCTTTTAACTTTGCTAATTAGAATTTGGGAGTTAAAAAAAAAAATATATATATATGAATGATATAAGTATATATGAATGATATAAGTATTACGACACCGGTTATGTTAACTATTGGCAATGAATAAACGTGGGAAGAGAAACACAAAAAAACTGCTTCAGTGAATCAGATCATGACTATGCCGTCTTCCCCATCATCTTAAGATTTAGGTCCATGCTGAACTCGTAAAGCATTCTAAACACTGCATCCCCCCTGGCCTATAAACCAGTTGGAACTATTAAATTGCCTTTCAAAAGAGTCTCCGCAGATTTACCCTAAATAGAAACTGTTAGGAGACACGTATGAGGACATTAAATTGTTATTGTTTTAACCTGAACAGATTCATGCTTGAGGCTTGATGTTGAATAGGTGTTTATAAAGTATAGGAGCAGCTAGGACTTGGCATTTCTATTGGGAATATGTTTACCAGTCGTGGGTTTGCTGTCAAAACAAGGATCATAGTTAAAAAAAAAAAAAACTTTAGTCCTAGACAAGGAGTGAGCTGAATTTCAAGTGGGTCAGTACAAAACCAACTTTTTGCCTTAAAAAAAAAAAAGGAAAGAGAATTACAATCACGGAAGGCAGGCAGGGCCGAGTAGCATCATGCTGTCAGGATTTGTTTTTCTTTGATTTAAAAGACAGTCTTGCTGAACAAAATCCACAGCCCGCTTTCCCCTACTGTTAAATGTCAGATGAAAACCCAACCCTCTGTCTTCATAACGTTCTCTGAAACCATCTGCGTACGGCAGAGCGCAGCCAAGCTGATAGAAAACTGACATAACATGCTGCTCTCCCTGTTATGTTATATTTTAAGGGCATTAATTATCTTGGACAGCGACAAAACGGAGGCTGGGGCCACATGAGGCCTTATGGGGCCACAGCCTCAACATTGTGTGCCACATAATTGTATAAAATATAAAACATTTAAAATAATCAAATTTCAAAGATTTTGTACAATTTGTAAATGAGGCTACATATTTTTACTGCTAACCTTTTATACAAACAATTACATCTAGGTTATTTTTGTTCCTTGATTTAGGTGTAACACTGTTTTATAAGTGGGCAGCCCTTGCAAGTCCCTCATACATTATAGGGGACCGCTTGGCATTAGGTAGTTACTTGTGTTCTAGAAAGTCCTTTAGAACACCCGATGGAACCTTCAATAATGGCCATTAGTTCCTCCACCTGTCGCTCATCTCACATAGATTAACCGTACAGAGTCGTCTTAATGCTGCTCGGTGTCTTTCACCAAAAGCTCTTCAGCGAGACACAGCCTGCAGTACTAATGGCGATTGGCAACAGCCGCACAGCACCTGGCCTAATTAAAATGTATGTCAATCCATATAGCTGTTGACTGAAATAGGTTTTGGAGCAGCTAAAGCTCGCAGACGGTTAAACGCCTGCGGCAGATTTCCACCCAGAGACTAGCGGATTATAGGCACTCGCGCTCCCATATCTACAGCCGCGATACAAACCCAGATTAGATGAGATCAGATTCATGATCACACAAGGAAGGAGGAGCAGATTGGCAGCATGTCGCTCTGACATGTGACAGAAAAGCCGCATCCAGGCTGTACTTTAAAACAAGGCAATGAGTCTTACTCGGCTTACTCGTTTCCTAGTAGAAAGTACAGCCTTAGAAGTTGGCAAATATGCTACTGGATATTTATTCTGATGGATTGTTCAGGTGGTAGCTTATCTATACAAGGCGGATGGTTGTGGAAAGAGAACATTTTCTATTTTATTTTGCTCAGATGTCACTGCTTTTGCTGATTTAGAATAGCTGTGTGTTGGTGCATTCAACCGCGACCATTCAGGAGGTAAATAAACCCAGAATAAGGCAATTTCTATTACCTATATATATATATACAATATTATAGGTCAAATTCTGTGTTACATAGTTACATTTTTGACTAGGCTTATAAGGTACGGGTAAAGGACATCAACATAGTAATCTGATTTTAGTTTTAGTTTTGAGTTGAAAAAACACATTTTTTATTGCTTGTTGTCGGTGTTTACAGTGTTCAGATGCCGTTTTCTATATGTTTCTATACGTTTTTACAAGAGGTCAGGGAAACATTACAATTCATGGAACTGTGTTCAAGGTTCCCTGGTTTACAACGCAAACATCAATGCATAAACGAGGCTAAAATACAGCACACTAAATTCCTTGGTTAAAAATGATACCGAAAACAGTAATTTCATTTGCCCAGAGCCCTGGAGCCCCATATCCTCGCCACTTGCATACCACGCTGTCTTTCTATGGCCCCAAAGGGCTCTTCAGCATGACAATGTGGATTTCAGGTACATTCTAACCATACCCAGGGAAGTGTGGGGGCTGGATAGTCTTTGACTGAACGGCTCTGTGTTAGATCCCTAATGTTCACAGGCTACCTGAAGGCATCCTTTGGCTGCCTAGCTTAATGACGTGTCAAAACAGATAAAGGTGTCCGCTGAATAACAAAATGGCAGTAATAATAATTTTTTTTTACAAACCCAATGAAGTACGTAAAAAGTGAATGAATTGAGCATGTCTAGGTCCATGTATGTCCAAATACCTGTACCATGTTACTAATTTGAATGTCTGTTCCTTCCCGGTTGTAATCAGCCAAAGAGCAGAAGCGTCGACACACACCCACTCACACTGTAAAGCACACACAGACTACCATAGTGGTATTTATCATCTAATTTCTTCACACACACACACGCACACAAATACCATAGTATACCCCAGCCACCGCAACACAGAAGGCTCAAGAAGGAACAGCCTTCTACATCTAGCCCCCGTGAAAGGACACGATCGGGGAGGGAGACGTACACACACACACACACAGCTCTCCCTCTACTCATTTTCTGTCCCCGCTCTTGTTCCCTCTCTCACACGCTCCCTCCCTCCCTCGATAACTGTAAAACCACAATGTAAACACTCCCATTGCCTTCGGTCTTGCAGCCTCTCGTGCTAATGTACTTGACTCCATCCATGGTGCTGGTAAGAGCGGGAGGAGGAGGAGGAGGGGGGGGTGAAAAGAGAAGAGATGGTGGGAGAGGCAGGGGAGTATTGTAATTGAGTTAGAGGCTCCCCTCCTCTAGGGAGGGAGGGGCTTATCTCTGAGAACCGCTGCCCTCCCAGGAGAGGGTCCGATGGCTGCCTTGTATAGACCAGACGGGGGGGGGGGGGGGGGGGGGGGGGGGGGTGGTGTGTGTGTGTGTGTGTGTGTGTGTGTGTGTGTGTGTGTGTGTGTGTGTGTGTGTGTGTGTGTGTGTGTGTGTGTGTGTGTGTGTGTGTGTGTGTGTGTGTGTGTCGAGGGGGACGGACAGACTATTTTTGCGTGCACACATCTCGGTGTGATATTTGTTTCAGTGAGTACGTCCCTATGTTTTATATACGTGTCAATGTGTGTGTGCCAACCTCTGTGGGATTTGTTGGTTGTGTGTGTGCGCGTGTGTGTTTTGTTTCTGTGTTTTATTTATTGTGTGTGTGTTCTCCATGCATCCCCTGCATGCCGGTGTTTGATTTCAACACACACACGTACACACAGATTAAACGGTCTTGGCTCCTGACAGGGGGCTTCTGACCCCCTCACCTGTGTGTGTGTGTGTGTGTGTGTGTGTGTGTGTGTGTGTGTGTGTGTGTGTGTGTGTGTGTGTGTGTGTGTGTGTGTGTGTGTGTGTGTGTGTGTGTGTGTGTGTGTGTGTGTGTGTGACTCACATACGTGCACGTATGTGAGGCACGGCGACAGCTGCACTGCAGATGTCCTGAACTCTCTTGCATAGAAGGAGGGCTGGAGCAGCCAGTGGGTCCTGAAAGAAGAGCCCACCGCGTAGACACCGGGCGTCACTCGATACCCCGGGCTCCGGGGTATCGAGTCAGAGCTGGGGGACGCAACTCTTAATAGATTCAGTCTCCCATCATAGACAGAGGCACACTCAAACACACAGCTAGTAGCCGGCTGTTGCTAGCCGTGTGTTGGACAATCGTTTAGTCTCTGCTAGTTGTGTGGTTAGTAATTACTCGCTGTGTTGGAAAATCTGTTTGTCTCTGCTCGATATGTAGTTACTAGCGGTGTGTTGGTTAAACGTTTAGTCTCTGCTAGTTGTGTCGTTAGTAATTACTAGCTGTGTGTTGGAAAATCAGTTAGTCTCTGCTCGTTGTGTAGTTACTAGCGGTGTGTTGGATAATCGTTTAGTCTTTTACCAGTTGTGAAGTTACTTAAGTCTTTAATAGTTAATAATAACAACTGCTAACTGTACTTTAAATACTACTATAATACAAACTAATTATTAACTATTTGTCGGAGCTCTGTTAAAAAAAACATTAAGCCTTAATCTAATTGTCCTGTACATTTTTAATAATGATTAATTTCTAGTTCATTTATTTTCTATTTACTAGTTGTGGTTTTGCTAGCTCTATGTTCATCCGTAAGATTTTAACTTGTTGGGTTGTAACACAAAGTATGCAATAAATTTGTTGTGTTTGATTAGTTATTAGGTGTTAGTGGCTATGAGTTAAATAAAGTACAGCTCTGTTAAATAATCATTCTAGTTGATCAAGTCCAGTTGTCCTGTTACTGTATGCTAAATAATGATTGAGACAAACTAGTGGTAGTGCTAGCTGTAGACCTGTTATGATTATGTTCAAAAAATAATTGTGAGATATTTGAATATCCGTTTGTTGGTACATTTGGATTCATAGTAAAATGATTTATTCAAAAAATACATATATACATAAAACATAAAATCATATATCCTCATGTGGGTCCCCGGTTACTCTTTTGTGGATGTTTTGAGTGTGTAGTTCTGTTTTATTCAAACTGATTTAATTATATGGGTGACATTTAAGACGGATGATATTTTTGTCAGCATAATCATATCATCTTATTGTGGAAAAAAAAAAATGAAACACTTTCTATTCAGTCATTTCAAAGACGCCTAGAGGTTTATTACTTTCCTCATTTTAACATGCAGAGCACTGCTCTTTTTCCTGTTCAGTAACCAACACCACGGCTCCCGCTACGGTGCCAACTTCTCAATTTGTACTTTATCTTCACGACTTTAGTAACTTTGTTTACAGTGGTATGTTACTGAGCTACAGTTTTCAATTCTTGGTGAGATTAAACTGCTTGCTCTCAGCTCAGGATATTAAATGGGCGCTCATTGATTTCCCTTGAAATAAATAATACAGGGAGAAAGAGGGGTAGCGAGAGAGGGGGAGGGAGAGGTGGAGAGAAATAGATGGACGGTTCTTGTGTGGTTGTTGTTGTTGTTGTTGGAGTTGGGTAATGTATTTTAAACCTAAACTACTTTTAAAATTAAGACAATATTTGTGTTGTTGTTGCATGTTGTCACACGCTCTTGTAAAATGTTTTTGCCAGGAAGCAGTTACATTAATTCAAAAGTTGTAGTAACAATTATTATTGTAATATACATTGATATTTCTCTGTCTGTAACTGATCGCAACAGCCTGTGGCTTTATAAAGGATTGGTCTCATCTGAACATGCCAACGAACCAATAGAACCACATGAACCACCCATGGATACCCATGGATAGGATTCATACTGGTATTACAGATAAAAGCATATACGGTATATTATATATTCATAAGAAATACAGGGGAAACCACTAGGTAATCAGTGGGCTCCACTAGGTCCGTGGGGATGTTTGCCAGGATTCAGAGCCTTTAATAACCCCCTACAAAGAGCCTGATTGGAGGGTCTTCTCATGTTTGTTTTCCGATCTGGTTAATGCAGCTTCCTGGAAGCCGGAGGTTTCTGACCTGCTCTGTTGGATATTGGGTGAAAATTAGACTAGAGAAGGTATCAGGGGGCTATGATTCAACACCTTCTAAAGACTGGGCCTGCAGTGCAGTATAAAATATTTCTGCTCAATATTCTTTCTGCAGAACCGATGACGTTTCAGTTGGGTGATTAGAATGGCTGGCAACCCTTGCCTGCTACAAAATATCCCAAATATAGATTTTGATATGTATAGAGAGATTCAGTCTAGCATGCTGTGTTTATCCAGTTTTAGTATAAATCCATTGCATTTTTATGTCATTGAACGAATGTAAGGTCAGCCTGATTTTCGATTGATTTTTAAGAACCCGGGTTTAACATTTTCAATGTTTTTAAAGCCACATTAATTGATACATGATAGGTGCCCTTACTGCTGAGATTCATTCTCTTCTCAACCGGCTTCTGGCTAAACATAACACACTACAGCCAATAATGCCCGAGTGCAATAGTGTCTTCGATGAAATCGAAATTATATATTTACTCATCTCCCTTGTTTAGAGGTTGCAGAAGATTAGGTAAAGGGTGAAGGCACAAGTAAAAATAAAGCTATAGTTGTGTGCAACAGTGCTAGTTTGTAACAACTCTGCACATTCAACTGATAGGGTTTTAACTTGACAGAATCAAGAATATAAAACCATGACTAGCACCTTGGTTATAGCACCAATATGTGATACCCTGAAGTTCAGAGATGTGAAAAAATGTATGATGAAGACATTTTGGAAAACCAATTGAACTGTTGTTAAAGGCAGGAGGATGGGGGCAGACACATATTTGTAACTATTTGTACTTACCAATCGTAGAGCACTTTGCTTCAGGCGTGTATGCAGTTTTAATGCAAGTTCATTTATTGAATTTGGCATAACATAAGTTAAGTTGTAAGTATATTATGTCTTTGATTTGTTGTCAAAACAACACATCACAACATCACCGCCTCTACTTTGGAGTATCCAGTTTTTTGGCCAAGAACAAACAGGTTTCAAATGCATGTTACTTAATCAAAGTACGGCTTCATTATAAACAGGACTTCTAATCTTGAGTGTTTATCCTGCATATGACATAAATCAACTAAAATACTGTTCAACATAAACACATTCTTTCCTTTGACTACCCCCCCCCCATGATATGATGTAATGATTAAGCAACACACACCCCAACATATGAATCAAACTTGAAAATCGAGCTGTGAAGTAGAGCACTTGTTTATAGTAGTTAATAATTAATTGTGTTCCCCACTGTGGTCTGCTTTGGGGTTCTACCTCCCCTCCCTGAAATACTTCACCATGACTAGCAGAGCAACTTGTGTAGGTCAAGCCAATGCCCTACGTAGACAAATAAATAATTCTGAATTTGCTTCTTAAGGCGCACTCACACTAGGCAAAGTTGCCCTGTACCATACCCCCCCCCCCCCACTCCACTGTGCCGCTGCTCACACTAGGCAATCTCAACTGTGCCTGAGGGCGGTTGCCTCTTGTACATATAGGTTGCGTATCCGTGCGTGTGCGTGTGTCGGCTCATTAGCATCTGTACCGTGGCCTGAGCACACCTCTCCAAAGTGTAATGAGGCCACGGAGTTGAACTATACTGGAGTACGGATGGCGTGCTCACACTAGCCAAACGATCTAGACTTTAGGGGGCAAACGTACTCGGGCACGGTACAGATGGCCTAGTGTGAGTGCGCCCTCATTCTCAACCCCTCTTTTAGTTGCATGTCTTGAAAGAATCTTTTAGATAGACTTTGGTTTCAGACTCAACTTTGTAGTAGTCCTTTATGAACGGATGGGTCTGTTGGTGCTATAGTAAGGAGCGAGTTAAAAATTCTGCGCATAACTAAACTATTGAACTTTAAGCAGGTATATCGCGTATGTGCTTTTATCCAACTGCTCTGAATGAACAGCCAACATATGTAGGAGTATTTCTAATGTAAAAAAAAAAAAAATCTATTGTTGTGCTGTGTAAACCATTGTAAGATTGGTTTTCAGTCACAATCTTGTACACTGAACCCATAGTGAGCCATTAATCACATTTTTTGGGGCACAAATTTATTTAAGGTGTCCCTCCACTCAGTCTAGCCTGAAAATGAAACACGATGGTGGCCAATACATTGTAGCTCTATGCTACATGCTGGGTTCATTTAGAATACCGGAGCTAATAGCATTGTTCAGTTCACCAGCATCCCAACTTCGCACCAGAAGGGGGAATTCACTCACTCAGAACTTTTCATGTACAACCATGAATATGATTTAAGATGCATTAATAATAATTATTTATACCGATTTTTTATATTAATACATGTTAAGATTTGATCTGTTGCAACACTGAAAATAAAATTATGCAATTTATTGCTAATTTTCCATATATGAAAGTCATAAATGATAGATTGCCTTTTGCAAGATAGTTGTGTGTCAGAGTGCCATTCTACAGCTACCCTAAAAAAATAAGACATTTTCAAAACAGAGTGACTACTCTAATGCACTATTTGTGAGATGCATATTTTGACTTCATTGGGCATGTTTGATCTTCATATGTTATGTCCATAGAGCTATCTAAAGCTATTTCTAAATCAATACCACTGCAAATTGTACCACTGCATAACGTCTGCATGTTCTTACATTTTAGATTCCTTGGTACTAGTGGTGGCTGGGCCAACAGACTCCCCTGAGGCAGAGAATACAGAATTACAACAATACAGACAACTATTTTCTGCTCCTACAGATCAGGTGTCCCAGTCCCAGCAGCCTTTGTCTTCTCATTCAGCCCCATTATTTTCCTGGAGGCAAAAGCCAAACTGTTGCTTCATCATGACATGTTTTCAGGTTCTTTCCAATGAGCTAATAACCTTACTGGTCTTTGGGTCAGGCTCTGTCTTCCTCTTATTTACGTGACTGTATAAATAGTTTGTATTGAAATGCTAATTTAGATGTTGAAGGTAGCAGTTGGTCCTAATGGAGTGTTTAGCCCATCGCAATGAACTCATATGCTGTTACCTGATACAAGCTTGTTGTTACTTGCTTCCCCCAACTTCGACGTCAGTATGGCTGTGTGTATCGTGTGTTGTGAAGTGGCTCTCTATGTGGAGGCTTGTGGCTCGGTGAGGGGTTGACAATGACATAACACACATTTTCAAATAGTCTTTTGATTACAGATGCAAGTACATGGCATTATGAACTAGCATAATATGGGCAATAACATAACTTGTGAATAATATGCAGGAAGAATCACATCACATAGGAAATACATAGCTTAACATGTGAGTTCACATGACATCGGAAAAACTGCATAAAATGGGAATTAATGGGTGGAGTATGGGGTTGGAGTTGAAAACATGCTAAACGTGTGAACCCCAAACTTCTAGTCTGACTAACTTTCAGGTCGGATTATTATCTTTGTTTCAATGCTGGGTTAGTCGCTCAGCGTCTGTGCAAACCTTTATTTCAATTTAATGAAATATTGTAAGTTCTTTTGATTTGGCTTTCCATCTGTGCACAACACCAGCCTTAAATGTGTTAAAAAGAAACATTTGTCATTGCCTGCCAGCCAGATTTTCCTGTTCATAAATGAGTGTTAGGCGCGTGTATTTCTGTGCAAGTACGCATGCCACTGCTTAAGCCCTTCTTCCTGCTGAGCAGCGCATCCTTGGGCTCGTCCCGGCTGTGCCAGATCCTTCAGCAGCTTGTCAGCTGTGCACTTCGGCACACCATATCACAGCCATCATCCACAGCCTGCATACCCCGAAATACCTCTCACTGAATACCTCCGGTAATCTTCTGCCGGTACCACCGGGAAAGGGCTGGTGCGATGTGGCAAAAATGGGAGTCCCTCGTGATTTCAGTCTCTCTCTGTATTGCCTTTCATGGTTCTTCTCCAGGTGGTGGAAGAGGTTTGTCGTTGTTTGAATCTGTTGTGGAAACTGGTTTGTTGCAAAACGCTGTAAAAAACAATTTTTGTTTCGGTGTCAGTCTTTTTAAATCCGAACCATGTCCGTACAACAGAAGTGCTACCTCTTTTGGGTAGGAACGCCTCTTGTTTCGGTCAGGATTGGTTTGCGTTGGTATCCACGGGTTCTGTGTTGCTGTCCTCCATATTTGCTTATAGTCCCTTCTCTTCTCTCTTCTAATCAGTCCCACATGCAGAATGTAATGCAGTGCGTCTTCAAAATGATGTAATAAATTGTCGTAAAGAGCTTCTGATGCAGACTTACACCATAGCAATAGAAAAGCTGAGCAAAAATATGTATGGTAGTCATTTTTCTATCGTTTCACAAATGTATCCTTATATTGCACAGCCCTACTTCAGAATTCATTACCTTTAGCGTGAGTAGAGTACCCTCTGAAGTTTGAACACCTCCATTATACCCACAGTATACCGCTCAGCCCCTTTGTTGGAGCTATACCTCATGCACCGAAGTGTGGCATTGTCGATACAGGTAGAAAGACAGGCGATACATCACTTAACAACAGACATTGCCCATGTGAGGTACCATCGATACTGTGTGTGTGTGTGTGTGTGTGTGTGTGTGTGTGTGTGTGTGTGTGTGTGTGTGTGTGTGTGTGTGTGTGTGTGTGTGTGTGTGTGTGTGTGTGTGTGTGTGTGTGTGTGTGTGTGTGTGTGAAAAAGAGGGACCAGGTGTTCATTTTTTTCTGAATCTTTTTCTGAATTTTTCTTTCTCAATTAGGACTTCAGTTAAAGAAGACCACCTTAATTATTTGATATCAACTAGAGTGTGTAATTATTTGTAACAGAGTGTGACTCCAGGCGGCCATTTAAGCTGTGTGATCTTAATGCACGTTTTTAGGTTTCTCTACGCAGCTTAGCACTGACCTGAAGTTCTTAGCCGTGGTTAGCTTCCGCCTCGAAGTACACTTCTTTAATGTAGAGCACTAGACCTAATTTCCCTTTATCTGCTTAACCAACTCTAAGAGCCTCCTGGCAATAAGCTGCTAATTATTCTGTATGTTCCAATTATGCGGTACGCCTCCAGTGTATCTTAAGTTTCCAACACACTCCCCTTTCAGGCTCCCGCCATGTACGACAGCGTCTTACAACTTTCTCGGTCTAACGGTGCACACTCACTGGGCCCAGCAAAGTGTCTCTGTGGGAAACAAACAACACAGCTTCCACAGATTCTCCCATTTGGGACCGCATCAATGGTTCCATTTGTTCCAGGACGATGTGTGTTTGAGTATCTTGAATCCGAGGCCTGTCCTCTGTTTGTTCTGTCGGTCTTATTACCGGTCTTGTGTTTGTTTCTCCCTTTCAGCTGAGAACACCGGCAGACGTCCTTATCTTTCTCTGCAATAAGGTAAGAGTCTAAATCAAAGTTATTGTTGCCCAAAACACAAAGGACGAGTGTTTATGCTTCAGAAACATGGAACATTACATGGCAAAAGTATGTTGTTTAACATAAAATAAAAAATAAATAAGACCTGATAAAAGTGTCAAATTCAAATTCAAAAAAACTTTATTTGTCCCCAAGGGGCAATTGAAGGGCAAAGTGATAAAGGTAAATGTACAAAAGAAATGGCAGCTTTATTAAAAGCTGCATTGCCTTTCTCCCGACACCTCCAATAAACGATGCATGCACGCACACATGCACACACTCACACACACTCACTCTTTTTCCATGGCCCGCCATGCAGTTTGTAGCAGCCAATGAAATCACAGCATCTGGCCACCAGCCTCTTCACATAACCACGAGTTTCACTACCATTATTAAAGATTTTTATGTCTCTTTAATGGCAGCTCGATGGGGGGCCATCTCTGGTTAAACGCCACATGCCCAACCACAGTGTCATTAGATGAGCTTTGGATATAAAGCTGGATGTATTGTAATGGTGTGTATGTATAATTATTGAAGCTTGAATAGAGGTGTGTGTGTGTGTGTCGGGAGAACCCATGATTGGGTCACAACAGGGCAACAAGTGGGTCTCGGAATGGCCATGATATAATATGTACTGAAGTATTTATATGCATGCCATTTCTATTTCATTTAGCAGTATTTAGATTTAGCTTGAAGGCTGAAAAAGGTATTGAACAACATTGATAAATGCAATTATCTCACTTTTTGGACATGGTAATGTGAGTACATTTTAGGCTTATTTTAGGCCAGGGCAAAAGTAATTCAAGAGTGTGGCACATAGGCAGGAAAACACATAATCCCATTTTAAAGACGTAACGATTTAACTGCACACATTATTTGGTGGGCGCGACTCCTGAGTAACTTCTCCTTGTAAAAGATTAGTAGACGGTCAACTACCACAGTATTGATTTGTTATTCTCATCTCATCCTGATCATACCAAGTATCATTAACAGACACAATTTTTAGTGATAGTCTTTCTGAGGAAATGAGGCTGGCACAAAATACTTACAGTAGATGTTCAGGTGAAGAATACATGTTGCGTCATCACTAGTATAAACAGTTCTTTCGCTGTGCTCATCGACTGCACGTTTAGTGGTAAAACAACAGTGCACACAGTATAGCTGATCCAAATTCTTAATTATTAACATTTCAGGAGAATCTGGTAAACTGTGGCTGTTGCAATGCGGCAGAGGTAGACAGAAAGCATTTCAGCAGCCGTCGTGGACCTTGACAGGCTTTTCGTCATCTTTTTTTTCAAAGTAAGAGCACACTGTTAAGGATTGCGTAAATACTCTGGCCTCAGTTGAATTTCCTGTCAGTCGTCTGTCTGTTCTGTTTGGTTGTGCTTGAACTTACGAGTATTAAAAGAGACAACCATGACTATATAATAACTTAATCACACATTTATGAAAATAGCTTTCATTTATGGATCAAAATGTACCTCCGATTCCATTTTTTTATTCCCTTGGTTAATATAGCATTTGCTGTGACTGTAATGAGGGAGGCTCTCTAGACTAGTGTGTTGCCAATAGAAAGACTCGTCTGTTTATTACTGTCTCTTAGGCTTTGGACGGCAGACGGGTCCTGTCACAAAAACAATCAGTTATTTTATTATTTTAAGGTGGTGATGATTCACCAGCTCCAATTTTTCTTCATCACCTCCAGATAGTCCAAAACTTGGTGAAACTAAGATGCCCAATGGTTGAAAATACTTTTGATGTCTTGCTGGATTTAAATATAAATGTTGACCAATTAGTTCACACATTTCCTAACTCCTATGTTGCATATAATACAGTTGGATTTTATTTAACTTTGAAGACTCATGGTGTTATGCCCAATATCAGTGCAATTTTTACTTGGAAAAGATGCTGTCGAATGGAAATATTTAGTCAGCCAGTGGGATTATCATCCCTGCGCTACCTGACCTCTGACCTCTGACCTCGGGGGGGGGGATAGGAGATTCTTTTGTAATGTCAACATCTGAGGTTTTTAGAGGAGAGTGAATCTCTGAAAGCTCTCTGATCAAACCTATGATCAGAGAGAAAAGTGTGAGAAAAGTGCTATATAAATAAAGTTGCCTTGCCTATGGATCCTTGTTCGCTTGCTACTACTTTGACTTTGGATTTTTGTTTTTCTGTGCTACTGAATTTTTCACATAAATGCTGTTGAAAAGATGGAAGGGTTTTGTACCATCGGCTGTCTCGTCACCACTCCCCGACACATTCAAACACTTTCCCCCCCACTTCCTCCTTGTGGGAGGTCCGTGACAGATTCCTCCTGTTAAAGTGCATGCTGGTTAAAGACAGTGTTTGACACTTTGTGCAAATTTTAAACAGTCAATTTTGTCAACCTTCAATAAGCAACAACTGATAGAACCGTGGTAGGCCAGTATACATGTTTTAAATTGTTACAACCACAAAAATGCATTAATTATTGAACACTCGTTTTACACAATTAAGCTAACCCTTGTACACAACTGTATTTCATAATCAGTATGTAATTCACCATTTTGAAGCAGGCTTCTTCATTGTCGCCACTGACGGCCCTTTTACTAGTGAGGAATGTCCTTCCATCCCATCGACAACCTCAGTGAGGGAAGACGGCCACCGGAGCAGCAGAGTAGCATTGATCACCTGTCTCTCAACCAGTGTGTTGTTGTAAGCAGTTAGCATAATGCAGCTCCCTGACCAACCCAACTGCCAACGAGTCAACAAACACAGTGGCAGGAATCACTGTTATTTATATCAGCTTCCAGTAACCCATGGCTCCATGTCATGACCCTGTTTCTATTTTTGCTGGCTAAAGCTTTTTTCTAATTTGGTTCTTCATATGGTATTCTTGGAAACTAGTGTTAATGCTATATTTGCCAGGGAATGCCAGAGGTAGATGTAGTAGAGGATGCTTATGAATGTTAATTTAGCCCAGTTTTTACGTTGTCACTCGCTTTAGGGTGTGGAGATTGCTTTGCAAACACATCTAGTCATTAGCATAGGCTATTGACATTAAAATAACGAACCACAGTGTGGTGCAGTTTATGGTAGATTGTTTTTTTAATTTAGTCATTTTTTCAAGATGACATACTTCATCAATTACCCATCACTTTAGCATTCAACTGTCTACCTAGCCTCAAGCGTTACTGTGACAACAGTCCTGTGTTTGTCATTTCTATTATCATCCATCTCATTAATGGATGTGTGACTTGGCACCAGTTTAAGTTTAACTCCTTATTCTGAAAACACTACTACAGTTCCCTGGTGCTGGACCAGGGAGGTTAATTTAATCCCCACCCCAGCTTCTCAAACCGCCAGGGGAGCACTGCTGATGTCTGGGTAAGCCACAGGACTTGGCGGGGGGTCGACATTTGAATTATGTGCTGAAGTTCTAAAAGTAATTTCACAGCAATCACTCATGTTTTACCACCTCCACTACTGGCAGTAAATGGTACGGAATTACTTGTATATATTTGGCCTGATGTATGTATTTTTCTTGCTTGTTGCGCTTCTGAGTGAATCCACATTTATGTTCTTCATGAACCTCTTCCTCATACTGTATTTACTCCATGACTTTATGATTCTGTATGTGTCAGATCAGTGTGAGTGATTGTCTAGCTCAGCTAGCAGCATTAACACTGGCAGGGTTAAGGGTTAAATTCAGGGTTAAATTATAAACCCACTGAGGCCAAATAATGTATGTACTTGTATTATTGTACAACGCTGTGGGTGAAAAGTGTCACAAAAAATTTCATATGAATTTAATATGTATTTATTACCTTTCAAGAGCTCCACTCCGCACTTGTCTGTTATTTGTGCTGTTTGAGGAGCTGGGAGTGATGAGGAATCTAGCGTTGTCATGCCAACTGGGACTGTAGTCTGGATCGAAGTGGTAAAGAGATAACCCAATAATACACAAAGCAGATTCAGACAAACGGGCCGTTTTTCACAGTTATAGAAAGTGATCTGTAGTTTGTGGCGTTATAGTTTTCTGATGCGGTTTTCTGTCATGGATGCTATTAGAAATGCCATTTAGGGCTGCAGATCATATCTCTCTCATATAACAACATCGTAAACATACTCTGTTTCGGTCAGACTCTCCCAACAGCGTTATTGTCTAATTCATCCACGGGTAAATTGGCTGAACTGGTCTTGGCATGCGCATGGGAGAAAGACTGAAGTGAAACGGTGAAAATGTGATTAGCATTTTTATCAACAGAGAATTCTCTAGTGGATGTTGGAAACTTTTCTCACGATAACAGTCTTTACATTTAAACGACTTTGTGGGAATATGGCCTTAAAGGGAACTGCTTCACGGTCTGTTTGTCTACCTGAAACGTCTGAGCAAGTCCTTGGCACTCAATCCACTATGAAACTAATACCATGCACTGTCTGGATGCTAAACTCAGTGGGGTTAAATCAGGACAAACTGCAACCAAAATGCTTCACAGGATAGAAGTCTGTTTGTTGTCAAGGGAGTGCGGTCTAGCCCTCTAGTACTCTCTGATTGGCTCTCCCTTCCTTTTTATCCCATTGTTATCTTATCTGGGAGCCAAGACCAGATTTCATTCTGCCTGCTAACCAGAGGAAATGAGATTGATGAGAATTATTCCGCTATACTGGAATGATTCCCATGGTTTCGTCTCGTTATTCAACAAAGCTGTTTTACAAAATATAATATCACGCCACATGTACACTGAGCAGAATGGACTCAGAAAACTACCAAAAACGAATGCTTTAAACCATTTGCTTATCATCAATCATAAGCCTTCATCCATTGTGCAACACTGCACAACGTCAAGTTCCTTGTATACAGGATCCTTAGTTCTGAAAATAATAAATTAGAATAACATTTTGTATTGTAATTAATATTATTTAAAATAATGCATTACATACTAAATGCATTTATAAAAAAAAATTGGTATTGGTACTGGAAGGCAAAAATCAAACTTGAATCCGCCAAATATTATTTGCAGAGGATGTTATAGAGCAGGGGGCCTGCGATGTATGGAGATTGCTCTGCAGGTTATAATGCACAGTCAGCTGCAACACCTCACTTCTGTCAACAACACACACTCTCATACATACTAACACGCACACTCAAACGCATGCACGCATTAATGCCTATACTTGGGACAACCGCATGCACGCCCACACACTACACGCTATGCATGCACTCATGTCCAAACTTGAGTCATACACACATTATACACTAATGCCCAAACTTGAGTCATACACACGCTACACACTAATGCCCAAACTTGAGTCATACACACACACACTCAACACAATAATGGCCAAACCCGAGTGACACAGAATCAGGGACACGCATACACACAGATGGAGCTACGCAGACGGAGAGAAATAGGCGGAGACGGCCGATGCCGAGAGTGTGCGGTGATGTCTCTCTCTTAACATTCACACCCTCTCACACGGAGGTACACGCGCACACGCGTGCAGCCAGCAGACACCCGGTGTGTGTGTGTGTGTGTGCGTGTGCGTGTGTGTGGAACTCGGATGGTATGAAGAGCATGTCCTCGTCTGCCATCTCTGCCGCCCATCGGGGTGACTAACAAGCCTCATTTCCCATATTTAGCTCTCCTTTTAGGTGCTAGTTTATGTTACTCCTGTGTGTGTGTGTGAGAGTCTATGAGTGAGCTATGAGTTGGAGAGAATGTGTAAGCAGGAGGAAGGAGCCAAGCTAGAGGCTGACGGTTACTGTTAGTAGAAGCACCTGGCTAAAGAGGGGAAAGATGTCAGTACAGAATGGAAAATCACTCTGTCTTCCTCATTTATCCATGTATATCTTCTAGCACATTTGAATGTTCGGCCTGCTTGAGCATCTTAAAACATCTTTCTATGTGTTATTTCTTAATTATTTTATCAAAATGATTGTAAGAAAAGTATTATTGTTATATGTTACAATGATTTAGCTTATTTGATCCATTTAATCAAAGAGGCCTTCATTTTGCATCAAACTAAAGTTCAGTTTTCCTAATTTCTCTATTCTATAATGCAGTTTTTTCTCTGGTTTATATTAGGGATGCACCGAAATTTCGGCCACCGAAAATAAAATAATTTTTTTCATGCATCGAACCGTTAGACCCGTACCGAAATATTTTGGTTAGAATACGCGTATCGCTACACCCCTAGTGCACACAGAGGTGTGCACTAGACAACTGACAACGCCCAGTTGTCAGTTGCCCCGGTATTCTGGCGTAGCGATTGCAGTCCTATTATACATAACTTAACTCCTAACCCTCTCCCACCAATAAATCAAACTTGGAGACTCAGGGCATAGTTAATGGCTGTGCTTATCAGACCATATTCATCATTCAGAGGCAGTACAAAAGATAAATCATGATAGAAGCAACTTCATCCTCTTCACGGTAGTCTTTTGCCTTAATATTCATCTTTGAAACCTCTTGAAACAGGTTTTTGTTTTTTTGTGCCAGCCTCCCTGTCAGGAGACTTGAGTTGCATCTTGTGAGGTGATGTCTGTGGTGTAGAAGGTGCACTGTCTGGTGTGAAATGCGTGTGCATTGTATTTTCACTCTGTGACGCACCCTTCCACCGCAAGCCAAGTTGGGTCTTTCTCGCTCCTAGGCCTGTCTATTTAAAACTCTCCGGTTCATTTATTTTGGGCCGTTCGCTCCTCTTTAAAGGCACATAGCTGGGGAGGAGGAGGAATACTGTCCAGCTATAAGGGAATCTCGGAAGTGACACTATGATGATGTGTTTTCTTTGTGCATGTGTCATCCATTTTGGCTCTGTGGACTCAAATGAGCTATTGATGTGATGTTGCCAGCTATCGAATATACTCCCACTGTCCCTGAGCTGTGTGTGTGTGTGTGTGTGTGTGTGTGTGTGTGTGTGTGTGTGTGTGTGTGTGTGTGTGTGTGTGTGTGTGTGTGTGTGTGTGTGTGTGTGTGTGTGTGTGTGTGTGTACGTACGTGTGTTACTGAGACGGAGGATTCCCAGCTAGCTATGTTCTGGCTCATTGATCTACAGAACAATGGCTGCATCTCTCTTGTCAATTTATGCCTTTTCATTTTTCAAGTCAACCTCTCTCACACTTTTCGAATCTCCTTTTCTTGTCTGAGATCTGACACACTCTGACCCAGGGCTCACTCCATCAAGCTTGTGACTCAACTACACACACTGACACTTGATCCTTATACTCATTTGTGTTGTATTATACGACTTATTGTATGCCCAGCGTGTAGAAGATCTTATATCATCTGCTTAAGGGCAACGCTATTAATTTACATCTTGGTGATGCTGGTATTCAGACTGAATGTTTAACTCCTGGCATATTTAACAATGTAAACACTCCATTAATCCTGTTAAACATTATTGCAATCTAATCCAAATAATGGACCATCTTTAATAATTTGACATTCATAAACCCGGTCAACAATAATCAAATTGACCAAGAATTGCGCTCGCGTCTCCATTATTTAGTTTATAATCCACCCATCAACACAGCACTGGGTTGTGTAGATGAAGAATGAATTGAGTATAATGAGTTGTTGTGGTGGTGGGCTGGATCGGATGAATATCTGCAGAATATTCTGTGGTGTGAGGCTGCAGGAACATCAGAGGCGTGTGGGAGGAACCGCTACCACCCTGTCAGATGGCCTCTTTATCCTGGCCCAGTGTTGGAGCATGTTGCTGCGTGTGTGTGCGTGCGCGTGCGTGTGCGTGCGTGAGTGCTTCCGTGTTTTATGAAAGGATCTACAAACTGATATAGTCTGCATTATCAAAAAACCAAACATAACATTATGTGACAATGCTTTGTTGTTTTCTTTGTAAACCCCTGTTGAATGGCCTTACAGAAAAGAGGCGGGGATAATAAAGGTTGAGATAAAAAAGGTTCAGTTGATATGCGATTTGTTCGGATTGTGTTTTCTAATTGGCAGCAATATTTTCAACCAGAAAGCTGCTTTGGCGACATTGCAGAGTTTTTTTTCTTCAGATCAAGAAAGTGCAACCTCACCGCTTTGTTTTTTAACACCATTTTGTACTGATACCTCGCAATGTTTTTAAAGGTCTGTGCGACTAGTTAATGCAAAGAACAGGAAGGATTTCAAAAGAGGAATACAAAAAAAAAAGAACCTTGTGATTTGAATGCGGCTTTTTATGTAACCCTAGTGGAACCAGTTTATCCCTGTGTCGTACACAACACAAACAACCCAGCAACACAAATGCATCAATCGGGGTTGGTGAAACAACACGGCTTTGCATACAGTACACACCTGACGCATCACTCCAGTGTCAGCTTAACTTGATCACGGCCATGAAAATCACCGTGGCCGACCCTGGAAACAAGTGCACTTGCTTTACTTTCTCCAATCTGCGCCGCTGGGTCTATAATTCTTACCCTCGTCGACCCTCACTGTCTGTGACCCCCCCCTCCAACATCTCACTTGGGAACCAGATTCTATACATCCTGCTGGGGGTCAATAGGTCACAGGGGGATGAAGAGCGAGGGTGTGTACATTCATCATGGCAACTCCTGACCTCTCCCTCCGGAACAGTGACTACAGAGGGAAACTATGTTCCTGTTGGTCCCCCCCGACAGGAGGGGCTCTGTTTGGGGAGGTCAGGGTTTCCCAGGCCAGGGCCATACGCTACAACTTCTCCTTCTTCTTCTTCCCCTTCTCCCTTCTCTGTGAATCACTGCAGTGTTGGCCATGACCTCTCCCTTTTAAAACCAACGAACCCACTGCTGCGCTCTGGTTCTGCACACCACACATACAAGAATAAAGCGACTATGGGACTCGAGTCCGTGGAGTCCAAATCTAATTTTGTTTTGACATTAACATGGCAGGTGGATGTATGTGTGATTAGAAAATGTGGCCGGCTCTAAACTGTAGCCTGAATTTTAGTGTGTGTGTGTGTGTGTGTGTGTGTGTGTGTGTGTGTGTGTGTGTGTGTGTGTGTGTGTGTGTGTGTGTGTGTGTGTGTGTGTGTGTGTGTGTGTGTGTGTGTGTGTGTGTGTGTGGCATTCCCAAGCAAACATGTCCACTTGCCACTGATGTGTTGCTATGTTCATGCATTTCCCTTCCTCTGGGCCCATCGTGGCATTGACATTTCTGTTAGAAGTTGACCTTGGACTGGTCAGATGGCCTGTTTATTATGATCGTAACCAAGGGGCGTAACCACGTTCTTGTCCTCAAATAAATATTTTCTTAGAATTTTTTACCTCTGGTCTTGGGGAACTATTCTTTTATAGAGGTGTTATTTGTTGAGGAAATGGCTGGGTGGTATATGGAAGGTGTGTGTCTCATTCTCGTTTTGACTTGCTAGAACGTATATCCATGGTCTATTGTCGCCCGCTCCTCAAAAAAATTGCACAGATGGTTCATCTCAAAGGCGTTTAACCGTTTTTTAATTGCATAACAATTTTAATTTCAACCTGACTCTCAACGGCTTGCCTTCTGTCTCCTTCCAGGTGTTTCTGCACCCCTGGTGAACACACGCACACGCACACACACAGACAGACACAGACACAGACACACACACACACACACACACCTCCCCGCCAAGATGGTGGTGCTGTCGCTGAAGATCTGCGTGCGCCAGTGCAACGTGGTGAAGACCATGCAGTTCGAGCCCTGCACGGCCGTCTACGACGCCTGCAGGATCATCCGCGAGCGCGTGGCCGAGGCGCAGACCGGACAGGGTGAGGGTCACGGATGAACTACGTAGGATGGATACATAATCTAATGCATAGTGAGGCAGCACCGTCTCCTGTTAAGAGTGTTTGACTCCCCGCCAAAACGTGTCTTAAGCAAGACGCCTGACCTCTACCTCCTGTTTAGTGGCCTTCATCTAAAATCAAATCACTACTGTATACACTTTGGAGGCAGGCATCTAATTAATATCGATGAAATGTATATAAATAGACTACAGTGTATTCCTTTATGAAGCAAGGGTATGGGTATAGATGGATACTGATGTACTGCACGTATTGTTTTGATTTGGCCAAGGAGACTCTTTTTGCAGATACAGGTGATTAAGGAGCAGGCAGGCATTAGGCACCATTAGTCAAATAAGCTCACAGGTAGGCTGCAGGGCTTTGGGACTCAAACCCAGAACAATCTACCCTAGCCATTAGATTTCCCCCTCCCTGCAAACCTTTTGTTTAGCCCTGGTGGAAGGAGCCTTGTTGTCAAAAGAAACCTGTCTCAGGGTAAATGAACGCTACAAAATGTCAGCTGTGTACTAAATAACTAAATATCATGTTGCCAAAGGCATCACGTTGACCTATCGAGGTGGACTCTCCCTGCGTCTGAGCTAGGGACATCAAAGGGATCCCATTCAGCCACCGTTTCCCTTCGTTATGACCTTTCAATCTACCCTTCCTGCTCCCTTTGCCCATCAACGACTAGGAAGGAAATGAGAAATGTCATAAAGAAAATGTTAGTCTTAAATGTTATGTCTCCTTGTCTTCCCGCTCAGCCTCGGACTATGGCCTGTTCCTCTCCGACGAGGACCCCAGAAAAGGCATCTGGCTTGAGTCGGGCAGGACCATGGACTACTATATGCTCCGCAATGGGGTAAAGACATGTCTGCACAGCACATATCAGGCCCTCCATATATCCATCTCTTGGATAAACACCTTTAAGGTGCACACATTTAAACACTGTCTGTTTACATGTGTCTGCCCTGTGAGTGCTACCTTTTCTTTCCCACCATTTTAGGAGAGAGAAGATGCTAAATGCATGCATTTGCATAACATAACCTAAATGTAATGGCAAAGTATATGCAAGTGTTGTGGTAGGGGTTATCAAATGTATGGCTTAGTGTTGATGAATGTGTTTATATTCATAAGGATCACAAGCAAGCTGTGAAGCCCAAACCCCAGAGAGCGTGAATTTCGGTTCATATTTGTATCACAACCACAAAAATACGTGGAATCGTATAGTTTTAACGGAGACACAGACATTCATAAACATTATTCCACATCTGTCCTGACACGGCCGGGCGTCGGGAGCTTAGGCTTCATTTGAATACCACTGAATAATAAATATTTAAAATATCGATTGAGACAGAGTTCTTCAGGTGCCGGCAAGGCCACACAAAAATAGAACGCCTCTACAGCGTTGTCGAAAGTCGGTTAGTCCTGAGAACTCTCCGGCACTTTTTTTATTAGCATTTTCACCTCTAAATATTTCCCCCAGAGTAATTCAGCCAAATGAAATCACAGTCACGCCTTCCATCGCAGTGGAAGGCGTGACTGTGACTGATTATTCACAGCCAAATCTCTCGACCCGTTCCTATTGGTGTGGGTTGGGAGGGGTGATCGGCAGGGCAATAGGCAGCCATTTAATGAAGTTTTCTGCCTTCTTTTCTCAACCCTCCCCAAGCAGTCTGGCTGCATTTGATAATTTGAATGGTGCCTTTCACTCTTCTCTTTTTTTTCCTCCCCTTTCTCACTTTCTCAAACTCCACTTGTTCCCTCAGCATCGTTCTTTTTTTTTTGGTCGGTTATTCACACATTCCCTTCTCTCGTTAACTTGGTTGAATCTTTCGTCTTTAATGTGGTATTATTTTAATTTGGAAATACAGTACTGTAACTTTTTTACTCTTAACTGTACATCTTACTACACTATTCAATTCTATTATCTATTATACTACTTTAAAAATATTAATTTTAATTCCAATTCAATTTGTATTATCGGCTGTTAGATTTTTCTCATGATATTTTGTTTTATTTCATGTGCTGCCGTTTCCCCCCCTAAATAAAATACCCACCCAATCAAATCTTCTCTGTTGCTTGTTGCTCCGTTGCCGGTCATTCTCTCAGGACATCCTGGAGTACAAGAAGAAGCAGCGGCCTCAAAAGATCAAGATGCTGGACGGAGCGGTGAAGACCATCATGGTGGACGACTCCAAGACCGTGGGCGAGCTGCTTGTGACCATCTGCAGCAGAATAGGTAACAACCGCCTGGCCTGGCCTCTGCTGCCTCTGTTGCCTCTCCTGCATCGTCTCTGCTGCCTCTGCTGCCTATACTTCCTCTGCTTTCTCTGTTTCCTCTGTCTCTGTTGTCGTTGTTGCCTAACTATAATATACGATTAGAAACAAAATTATTTAAACCCTGTTAATATAATTACTGGTCAATTGAAAAGGAATTTCTATACATTCTCCTTGGATAGTTTGCATTTGCAATGCCCACCGTAGCCACGAAGTCTGATACTGAGGAAAATTGACTGACTTCTTTGTTGCGGAGATTCCTTTAGCTGTCTCGCAGCCTTGCGGACATGTCCACTTCACCCATCGCTTATTGCAATTTAACTTGGTCTCACCCGCCATGGCTGATTTCAGCCGTGGCCAATCCTAAACTCTCCACGATGGTCACTCCACCTCACCCTTGTTTCCTTTGTATTAGCTGCCCACAATGTGAAAGTTCCCCTATAAGCATCATGTACACCCATTGTCTTATTGAAGGTATGCTTGGTAACTTTGCTGCCTGTAACTTCCCATGATCATGCTCTGAAATTAAATCAAATATTTTGTGTCCTTAAAATGCGTTATTCTTCATCACCTCTGCTGTCTCGGCTGCCTCTGCTACCTCTGTCATCTCTGTTTCCTCTGTTGTCTCTGCTGCCTCTGTCTATGGAATAATTGTAACATATTATCCTCTACTCTGATAGGCTAGTAGTCCCTGATGCTCTATGCTGATAGGCTAGTAGTCCCTGATTGATACGAGTCTGATAGCAGTCCCTGATGGCGTGTGGTTGCAGGCATCACCAACTACGAGGAGTACTCCCTCACCCAGGAGGGCGTGGAGGAGAAGAAGGAGGAACACACGGGAACGCTGAAGAAGGACCGCACGTTGCTGCGCGACGAGAAGAAGATGGAGAAACTTAAGGCCAAGCTGCACACAGACGACGAACGTGAGTTATATATACATTTATGAGGAGCAGGAGATGTGATGCATGCTGGGAAATTAAAGCTGAACCGAAACCGAAATCAGCTACGACAAAAGCAACATTTTGAAGTAGGAGTTATTGTACTACTTTATTTTACTGCATGCTTACGTCAGCCTTGTGTTTATTGTTACTCTTCCGTTCACTGTCCTGTAATAGCAAAGCAATCCTTCTTCGCTTGCTGGCTTTGCTGTGCTGATCAGCCAATACAATGCCTATTATCAGAAAAGGTATAAAAGCATTTGTTTTATAAACTGGAATAGAGGAAAACAACCAAATCGTGCACTTGTGAAGCTATAAACGGCACGATTGTTGATGCCTAAGTGTAATTATTATAATGATTATCGATGAATTTAAATTCCTAAGGGCAGTCCACCGTGCTTTTGAAAGTTTTCCGTGCAGCAATTATCAAGGTTATTGCTTACAGGTTCATCTTAAGACCACTTTGTAATGTTCCTCCAGAGAGGCGGTGGGCTATAGAGGTTTAATGACCTGAGCAGCCATACAGTGGAACGTTTACCGCTTCACTTTCTACCTCTCAGCTCCTTAACTTAAACTTTGCGCACATTTTAGTCCCTGTAGGTGCTTAATTATTCTGTCAATTCCTTTCGATCGAGCTGCTACCACTTTAAATGGATTACCACTTTTAACTCTTTACTCGTACAGTAACGCACCGAAACTACTGATTAAATATTTGTATGTATGGTCTTTAAATTGTCCATGTTTTTTTTATTGCTCGGAAATGTATTAAGCTTTTATTTTCCAAGTTAAACTTTTTAGTAAATCAGTAAATATTAGGTCATATAAATTATTCATTATTATAAGACTCAGATTTCGAAGACTCCATTTCCCAAACATGTGTACATAGTATCGTTGGGCCCTGTGTGCTGTCTATACATGAGTGTGTTGTATTTTCGTTGACGTGTTATGGTGGGTTGTGCTGCCAGTGAACTGGCTGGACCACAGCAGGACCTTCCGGGAGCAGGGCGTGGAGGAGGTGGAGACGCTGCTGCTCAGGAGAAAGTTCTTCTACTCGGACCAGAACGTGGACTCCAGAGACCCCGTCCAGCTCAACCTGCTCTACGTGCAGGTCTGAGATCTGCCTCTCCCATAATCACCCATCACGTTGCACACCTAAGTATAACCTATGTGTTCTGTTAAGGCTCAGTTATGGTTCCACGTCGACGCAATGCGATGACCACTCAGACGCTTCGACACAGTCATGAACCTGTTTTGGTTCGGCATCGGGTTTTAGTGAGCGAACCTATCATACGCAAGGTTTTTGTTGGGAGGCGCACGTCATGCCCTTGCGGTGGATGCAAGGACCGTCCTCAAGGACGTTATGGGTCCGTAAACCCTCTTGTGTTGCGTCGACGTGGAACCATAATCAGACCTTTAGTGAGTGTACAGAGGGAGAAAAGGAAAGATAGAAAGAGGGAAGATGGTAGAAAATGGCAATTAGTGTTTCATCTTTAATTTTATCGTGTGTGTGTCATACACAAAGAGAACATCTTTGCTGTTGTATTGAAGCATTCTGAGCCACATTAGATCTAATTTAAAGTCATAGTTGGCAACAACAATGTAATTTTTTTCAATTGAGGACTCTTCAATGGAAGCAGTCTCTCATGTGCAGTATCTCCATGTTCCCTAATGGGGTGAGAGAGCAGCTATAATAATGTGTGGTGGTCTATAATCATATTTTTATCTTCTCTGTAATGCAACACGATTAGCTTATTTTTGTAATTGATTCCATTTAGTTCATAAAAAAAACGGCAGCGAATACATTACTACTAAACTATGCATCTACCTTGTATATCCGCAATATAAATATATTTTTGCTACTTTGTGCAATAGGCCACTGGCAAAATGAAACAAGAAACACAAAATCTCATTTTATACAGCCTCGTCTTCACTACTTTCGCTCTCTTTATCTCCATTTCTATCTATTCAGCTCTTTATCTGTCCCTCGCTGTCTCTCTATGCCGCTCTTTCTTCCTTACAGGACTATAATTCTCTGTGATTGATTTTGTGTGTGTGTGTGTGTGTGTGTGTGTGTGTGTGTGTGTGTGTGTGTGTGTGTGTGTGTGTGTGTGTGTGTGTGTGTGTGTGTGTGTGTGTGTGTGTGTGTGTGTGTGTGTGTGTGTGTGTGTGAGACACGTTGCATTTGTTTGGTGCATCATTCTTGGTGTTATTTATGGGTCAGACAGATTGCTGAACTTCACATCAATATCTCTATCAAAGCTCTGCCCACCATTCAATATAATGTCAGCCGAATTTCGCTTGAAAATATGATTTGTATCGATTTCTAGATATAAGTGTATTTGGTATATATTTGATTTAATAGCTTTTGCATGTTATTGATGATTAGTAATTGTGACAAATCGAGCTGCATTCATAAGATAAACCCAATCATCTCAGCTAAGGGGTGTAGAAACATCACAAACACGCTGTAGTAACTTTTGTGTACACTTTTTATCCAAAACAACAGTGACTTGAGATGCATATCTTAAGGAGCAGGCATAGGGGTTAGGGCATCTTGCTCATTAAGTCATACAATTAGGTGGCGGACATTGGGTTACAGAACCAGTATTTTTTTGAGCCACTAGACTAAACTGACTATACCCAAGAGTAGCAATAACGTAAGCTATAGCAGCGTAGAGCCTCTCCAGGTTATATTATATAAACATTGTTAAAAATACATGGTTTACATATTTATTCATCTTTCTTTTGTGTGTTCCAGGCCCGGGACGACATCCTGAACGGCTCACACCCGGTCTCGTTCGACAAGGCATGTCTATTCGCTGGGATCCAGGCCCAGATCCAGTTTGGACCGTACATTGAGCACAAGCACAAACCGGGCTTCCTCGAGTGAGTGCAGACCCATCCAGGGGTGTGCTGGGGGGGGAATAGGGTATTGCTCGAATGTCATTTTTTAACTGGGCATAGTTTTTTGTTTCCTGGTAGAAAAAACGAGTTCAGCTAAAATATTCATCCAGATTCCTAATTGATCCATTTGTTTTGTTTCTTTGTGCTTTATGGTAAGTGGGTCGCAGTAATGTCTGTTTTTCCGCATTCACTTTTTGAATAACTTGATTTCATGCCTCTTAACAGCTTGAAAGAGTTCCTACCCAAAGAGTACATCAAGCAGAAGAGTGCAGAGAAGAAAGTCTTCCAGGTTTGTTCAACTACTGCCCAGTTGCTATATCAAAGCTTTTTTCCAATGCATAATCAAATGTAAATGAAAGAATAAAATATACATACAAATATGTATACCACACATTAATGATATTTGCACAAATGTATAATATTTTTGATCTTGATATCGCAGGATCACAGCAGTTGCGGCGATATGACCGAGATCGAGACGAAAGTGAAATATGTCAAGCTTGCGAGATCTCTCCGAACATACGGTGTCACCTTCTTCCTGGTTAAGGTAAGTGGAATAAGATACACTCATAACACAAATCAATTGATCGCCTTTTAGAAAAGGTAGAAATCAGTGTATTGGCCACGCTCTTCGTAATCGTAGATACTTCTCACTCAGTCACATTTGCCCAAAGGAACTAGAGAATCTAGACCAGATGTTCCGAGCTGCAAGGGCCCGGTCTTGGTTTGGTTTGTGTGTTTGGTCTCTTCTGGGTCTCGTGGTTGCTGGCTGCAGATCATATCCGTGTGTGGTTGCGCCGTGGCGGATATGGAAATGTGCTGGTTCCACCTGGCCTCCCAGAGCCTTTCATGTTCAGTCGTACACTGGGCCAGCACGTCGGCCCTCTGGAAGTCATTCCTTCTGCTGTGCAGTCTGGCTGGGAGGTGTTTGATGAGAATTGAAAGTTCTCTCAGAACTTTCAGACAGAAGGGATCTCACCTGTTATATTTGGGTTCATTTACACGCCAGACAAGAGGTGCACAAAGCATACTCAATTATTCAGAGTGTTCCAAATCGAAGCGGCGTTAAAAACGTTAAACATGGCGTATGGATTCACAGTGTTTGAAAAGGAGAATATGCATGTGCCGTTTTCTGTTTATAACGGAGAAACGACCGACATAAACAAGGAGACTTGTATATGGTGCCTCACTCTCTCACACTCTTCCTTACCGACACACACAGATACATACAGACACACACATGCAGACACATGCATGCACGCACGCACACACACACACACTTTCCCCGAAGGTCTACTAGGAGTCAGGGTTTTCCTGGAAGGCATCCAAATGTGTTGCCGTGTGCATCAGAGCTCAACACTGATTAGTTCAGAGAGGGGCGGAGGTGGGTGAGGGTGGAGGTGGGTATGGGTGTAGTGTCGGGGTTAGAGTAGGGCTGGGCGATACGGAACCTTTCATAAGCACGATAACTAATGGGGAATTGTACACAATATCAATAAATCTAAAACTGAGTATCACGATAACTCAATATCATTTTTTTCATGACTACACAATCACCAGTCAGCCATTAAAAGACGATAAACGTTAACATGTAATAATTGCCCGACCCTTGGTTAGAGGGAGCACCAGAAAGACCCCACACAAGGGCACATTATGAGATGGAACTGAATCCAACCCACCCAGTGAGGCGATGTCCCTGAGCCGTCCATTAGCTGGCGGAGCAGCCGACCGCTGGAAGTCCTCCGTCATGTAGCTGTTGTTGTTCACCGTGGTTACTAATGGTAGGCTGGGAGGAGGGGGGGGCACGGCGGCCCCCACAGCAAGAGGGTCCTAGGGTCCCAACTAGCTCTCCCTGTGTTTAAAGGTTCAAATCCCCTTTCTATGGCTGCTCCCGTTACTTCGTCTTCTTCTTCTTCTTCTTCTTCTTCTTCTTCTTCTTCTTCTTCTTCTTCTTCTTCTTCTTCTTCTTCTTCTTCTTCTTCTTCTTCTTCTTCTTCTTCTTCTTCTTCTTCTTCTTCTTATTGAAGGCATTTCTTATTCACGTGTCTATATTTGAATATTCATCACCATTCAGCATGTAAAGGGTGTAGGTGTGTTAGGGTATACTTGGTGTGTTGGGTAGCAGGGTGCAGTTTGAAAGGAACATCTGCTTCTCTGCATGCCCACCCCCCCCACCCCCCCCCCCCCCCCCCCGGGTAAACAAAAGGTTAATTAAAACAGGTTTAGTTTTTTTCCTTCTAAATATTTAGTCATTATTCACTTTGATGCATGGACAAACCCCTTAGCCCTAATCACCTCTGGCAGCCTTGCACTGTTATTAAGCGATTGTTTAAAACCAGAGCACTCGTGTAATCTAGTCGCACAGTGTGTTGTGGGTACATAATTAAAAGCGGATTACCACTTCAGTTTTAAAAGTGGGTTCCAGACTCCCCCAGTCAATTCTCCACGTGTGTTGCAACAATCCTTATAGTTGAACAAAGCCTTGGAAGGTGCTTTTATTTGTTATTATTTGATAGTATAAACTTTCTGATGAACCTTCGCCATGCCCCCCCAAGTAGTGTACGTGTGGTAATTGTATTTACATGGATATGTGTATATGTAATTAGTTGAAGTTTGTTTTTGGGTTACCAAAGTACTAGACTAACTGAAAGACATCTCCTTTGAATGGCCCTTATTCACCCCCCGGCCACCCAGCTAGCATTGAGAACCAAGATGGCCGCTAGGTGTATAAGGCCCATGAAGGTTATGTAAAGAAAAAAACATGTTGGATCTCTTTGTGCGTGATTAGGGACTGTTAAATCCTGTCCCAGGAGCCCAGCGTGAAGGCCACATTTAATTAGCTTTGTATTGTTTGACTTGCCATTGGTGTTCTGTTATTGGGTTAGGCTTTATCTGTTCTCTGCTGTTCTGGTCCATCGTACTGATTTTAAATGGACTGCATTTATAGAGAGACTTTATACAAAACACGCATATACACACACACGCACGCACACACACACACACACACACACACACACACACACACACACACACACACACACACACACACACACACACACACACACACAGAATCACCCATTTGCAAACACACACTCACTCATTTTCACTCACTCAGTCACTCATCCATCTTCACACACACACACACACGCACGCACGCACGCGCACGCACACACACAACCAAACATTCTCCCATTTAAGGCCAGCTTGCCAGCAGCATTGAGGAGTTGGGTTTCTAAAGGGGATCCCTTTAGCCAAGGTATCGACCCAGCAACCCTGTGGTAACCCTGACCATGCTGTACTTTGTGTTCTACCTCCCCATACTGTTTGACTTTGATTCACTTATATATAACAAATAGAAAGTCAAGGCATGTAGAAATGTGTATATTTGTAGGTAAAAAAAAAACAAGGTCAAAACTTTAATGTGGCCACTTTTTCTGGGCCCACTTATGGACCAAGACTTCCATCCACAGGGCTTTGAAAGTGACGACAGATACAGGTGATTTAAGAATCAGGAAGGATCTGTCGGGCATCTCGGATACCTACAGTTTGGCTGTGGACACTGGGCACCAAACCCAGTACCTTTCACGTTGAGCGCCACCGTGCCTCATCCTGCACCTGTCTCGTTATGAATGTGTGTGTGATTTGTGGCCTGTAGGAGAAGATGAAGAGCAAGAACAAGCTGGTGCCCCGCCTGCTGGGCATCACCAAGGAGTCTGTGATGCGTGTGGACGAGAGGACCAAGGACGTGGTGCAGGAGTGGCCCCTGACCACCGTCAAGAGGTGGGCCGCCTCGCCCAAGAGCTTCACCCTGGTACGGACACGCACGCACGAACGCACGCACGCACGCGCGCGCATACACATACACAGGAATACACACACACAGAATCAATACTATCAATGATGATGACTCGTGATGGAAATTGATTGTCACAATAATAGAATTACAATAGATTAGAGCAACATTATAAGTAAAGTATAAGCTGTGAGATTGTTAATTGGTTGTTATATTGCTGAACAATGAAAATGTACCTTTGTAACAACATGCAAATGAAAACTTTTGCTTATAAATGCTTGATCTGTTTTAGTTTCACTCAAGGGCTAGCCTTTGGTCATAAGGTAGAAAGGGACATTGAATGCTCTTCTCATTTAAATGATATATGACTCAACCAGATTCTCATACATAGCGTTTGTACAATAATAATACTTTTTGATTAATCATAAATAATAATACGTTTTGATTTACCAATAAAATAAATCACTAGAGCTTTCTTTCAACATATTTCCTTTGGCACAATTCAGATTATTAGAGTCGCTCTTGCCTTCCATGACAATGTTGGTTGTTTCTTTTGTTGGAACACAGTTATAATTTAATCTTTCAATTTAATCTTTTCAAGTCTCTCTCTCTCTCTTGTTGATCTGATTGGTCAACCTGTGGTTGTTCTGTTTCTGGGGCGCGTGCCGAGAAATCTTTTAAGTACTCATTATTCTGTTAGGATGTTGAAGTAGCTGCATTTCCCAGCAAACCATTTTGAACTGCAGGGTAGCAATATAAGGTGCTGCACGCACGAACGCAGGCAGGCAGGCACACGCACACACAAACCAATGTGTCATTCAAAACCATTAGCGGCCAATTTCTGCATGATTTCATGATGCTGTAATTTTGGTTATTAAATACAACTTTATTATCCATTACGTTACATTATCCATGTAATTGGGACATCACCAAACACTCTGACACATCTTGTGTGAAATATAGAGTAAATCCAATGTTGGAGGGACTATTCAGGGTATGTATATCATACGCACCCACTGAAATGCTCTTTGTCTACATCTTTGTGTGTGTGTGTGTGTGTGTGTGTGTGTGTGTGTGTGTGTGTGTGTGTGTGTGTGTGTGTGTGTGTGTGTGTGTGTGTGTGTGTGTGTGTGTGTGTGTGTGTGTGTGTGTTGCCATCTTTGTGTGTGTGCGTGTGTGTCTACCTCTTTATGCGTGTGTGTACCTCTTTATGTGTGTGTGTCTGTGTGTGCCTCTTTGTGTGTGTGTCTACCTTTTTGTGTGTGTGTGTGTGTGTACACCATTTTGTGTGTGTGTGTGTGTGTGTGTGTGTGTGTGTGTGTGTGTGTGTGTGTGTGTGTGTGTGTGTGTGTGTGTGTGTGTGTGTGTGTGTGTGTGTGTGTGTGTGTGTGTGTGTGTGTGTGTAGGACTTTGGCGAGTACCAGGAGAGTTACTACTCTGTGCAGACCACAGAAGGAGAGCAGATCTCCCAGCTCATCGCAGGCTACATCGACATCATCCTCAAGAAGGTAAGGGGCCTGTTTCTCCTGCTCACCGGATCATTCACAACTATCAATACTCTGGTGTTGCAGCATAGACAAAGCATTGAATCCCCGCCTTTCACATTTCCATTGGGTCTGCCATTGCCATCCAGTGTGATGCATAGCAACAACTGTTATCGAGTACAATGCATTGTGGGATGTTTTTCGCTGAGACTGCTATATTATCAAATATTTGTCTGCACATTCAATACACATTTGTGCGTTGAATGAAGGGATTCTTAACGCAGATGAATTGTAGGTTATATTTGAGGAACGGGCTATTAGGTCACAGTTTACTTGTAACTACATGTACTGCTGTTATGCGAAGCCTCACCATTAGTGCATAAAGTACATCTGTAGAATGGCTGGCCCCAGTAGGAATTGAACCCATAACCCTTAGCAGTGTTGATGCCATGCCCTACCAGTTACTCATGGCCAGATCAGATGAGTTCTATGTTCCTGTTTGGTTGGTCCATACAATTAAAATAATTCCCTCCATTTAAAGTGCATTCATGCTAACTATATTGTGTGTTCAGTGCCATGCTTTGTAGTCACAGGAAGAGCATTGCTAATTAGATCCTCCAGTTCACGCAGAAAGAGTATGAGTATTAGATGCAGAAGCATTCAGTGAATAAAAAGTCTCTCCAGACTCTCTTGGTCAATCAGATTTTTTTTTATTCCCTTTATCTTGTAGAAGCAAAGCAAGGACCGCTTTGGGCTTGAGGGGGATGAGGAGTCCACCATGCTGGAGGAGTCGGTCTCCCCTAAAAAGTAGGTAGACCCCGCACCTTTGGGTGCCAGGAGGGAGGAGTGTGTTGGATTCCCAGCTGAGAGATTCTGGGTTCACTCCCCAATGCCCTATCTATATATTCCTTAACGGGGCAGTGAACACAAAATCGTTTTTATTTGTTTAAAACGTGGTTATATGTCTTAGACAATCATCAACATAGTAATCTGTGCCGTTGTATCACAGTTATTGTTGAAGCCCATCATTTAGAGAAAACAGGATCAAATCCTATGTTTTTTGGCAGTGTCCGACAAAGTGTTTGTGAACCTTCCAATCGGCTCCAAATGCCGGTGGCGTTCTTTTTCGTGAAGTGGATGTTCTTTTTAGTATTCTCTTCGACGTCGTGACCAACCCTCTCTCTGCATCTGAGAGAGGGTTTACCTTCTTTGACATTTAGTTTGATGCCATGGGGCATATTTCATAAGCCACATCGCTCACGCTCATAAACAGTGCTGGTAGCGCTCTCAAAGTGATCGAATACAAGCTGAAAGAGGGGGTGCACTCACTTCCCTAAATGACTAAATAGTAAATAGTTAACAGTCCATGAGTGTTCTATTTTGGTTCTTTGAAGTCTTTGTTCAAACAGCATTCGTTCTGCACACAGCAGAGCTCTTATTGTGTTTACAGAAAAACACTCATGTCCCTGACAGTTCAATCCCTGCCGACAGCCCGTCTCCATACTTTCCACGTCTTTTCGAAAAGGCTTCACGTCTTCATCATGGCTAGTGAACACTTTCCCCGGCCATGATACTTCAACACAGTCTGGGCGCCTCTGCCAGGAGAGCAGCACTCTATCTAAACATGTCCTGATGGGATGTGCAATCGAACGTTTATCTGGCCTCTCAAGGCTTCTCCCCCTCCGGCCTCAACTTGTACCTTTCTCACGAAGATGGAGCCTCGAGGCAGGGGCTGTATTTGATTGCATTATTTTAATGTTTTTTGTATTATTTCATCTGCCGGCGCACGGGGCCTAGACCAGATGGCTTTAATAGCGAAAACACGCAGGAAACCAGAGATCAGGGAGATCGCCTCATGTTGGGTCTATGTTGTGTCTCCTGCAGAAGAAACCTTCTGGACTTAGTTTCATGTTATTATTATTATTATATTAACTGAAAGGGTAACATGCATTGTACTTCCCTGTACAAGGGGAAGCTCACTAACATTGGAATAACACAGCTGCCTGTGTTTGTTAGTTGATGATATGTTGATGGATATAGGCTTTTATTCTGAAATGACACGCGAACGGATAGAGGCTTTTATTTTGAAAATACCCATGCTGATGAAGAATAAGATGGGTACATGCTTTTATTTTGAAAAGACTCCTGAAGACAACAGGCATTCATTGTGTCCTCCCCGTGTTGCGTCCTAGTCAGAAGGTGACGGTATATCAGCGTTTACTTTGAAAGACGCGTGATGCTGACACGGTGCACTATCTCCTCCCTGCGTTGCGTCCACCAGGTCCACCATCCTCCAGCAGCAGTTCAACCGGGTGGGGCGGGTGGAGCACGGCTCGGTGGCGCTCCCGGGGGTGATCCGATCGGGCTCCGTCGGGGCCGAGTCCCTCAGCATGGGCACCATGCCCTCAGCCCAGCAGCAGATCACCATGGGCCAGATGCACCGGGGACACATGCCCCCGCTGGTCAGTCTCACTACGGAACCTATCGCAGCCTGCGTGTTGTTTTTGTATTAACTTCATCCTCCTGCTGCCTTGTGTGGTTGCGTGTGCATGTATGTCGTTATGTTGACTAATGTAATGAGGGCATTCAAGGCAGCACCGATCCATGAATTCCCCTCTCTCCTCTACTGCCTGGTTAACTCCCCGAACAGTGACCTTATCCAAACCCTACTCGCTATTGGCTTTAAATTAGGTTATGGTTAAAGGTTATGTAGGCAAGTTAATTGAAATCAGAAGACGAAGCCTTGAGTTTACATTTCTCAGCTAAGTAGTAAATGTGTTTATAAATTTTTTCCTGGTTTATCCACCCGCTCTCCAGAGTTCCGCCCAGCAGGCTCTGATGGGAACCATCAACACCAGTATGCAAGCGGTGCAGCAGGCCCAGATAGACCTGGGAGAGGTGGACAACCTCCCCCCACTGGGACAGGACATGGTACGGTTTAATATTCAATACAATACACATGTTTACATCTGTATGTTTGTTTACAGGCATTCAGATAAAGACACGTGCATAACCACACAAATACAATGCATGTAGACAAAGCTAAACAAACATATTTTAAGTTTCTCTGCAAATGGAGTTCACATTGCAAAACAACCATCAGCAATATTTCAGAGATACAACCAGTTTTCAGACATATAGCAGTCCTTTAAACATGTTTGTTGTTGTGTTCATTTGAATACAACAACATTTTGAGCATCGATTGAACGTGTGTCCGTGTTCGTGTGTGTGTGTGCGCTTCCTGCAGGCGTCCAAGGTGTGGATCCAGAACAAGGTGGACGAGTCCAAACACGAGATCCACTCCCAGGTGGACGCCATCACAGCAGGAACCGCCTCGGTGGTCAACCTCACAGCAGGTGGGTGCGGGCCCTGGGCTGTCCTCCGTGTCCACAGTCTACCTGTAGATGGCCTCAGCCCTGCCAAGCGCAGCCCTATCTTTTATCTCATGATTGCTTTCAGAAGAATGCAAAGCACCTGGATTCTCTATAAGCTATAGATGTAAAATGGTCTGCTAAATGGCGTAAATGGTACAAGTCTTAAATGGATGGTACTTGGTCAAGGCTCAGAAAATGTAGGGATGATGTAGGAAGAGGGCATGTGTTGTGGTGTATTGCTGTATATAAAGATTGTTTGGTTTTACGACTCAGACCACATATGTGTAATGGGCCAATTATTTGCAGGATAAGTGCTGTGGTTATTTCTCTTGGGTCTGGTTTTTATTAAGAGAACCGTTATTCAACTTAGCATTTATGGTTATTGTTGAGGCATGAACATTAAAGTGTCTTTCTGTATATTGTATTTAGAAAACAGACTGCATAACTGACATTTTCAGATTACTTGTATTATATATTTATTCTCTCTCTCTCTCTCTCTCTCTCTCTCTCTCTCTCTCTCTCTCTCTCTCTCTCTCTCTCTCTCTCTCTCTCTCTCTCTCTCTCTCTCTCTCTCTCTCTCTCTCTCTCCCCCCCCCCCCACTCATGTCCTAATTTTTCTCCATGACATCCATCGACTCTCTCCCCTATATCTCTCCCACAACCCCTCTCTCTTCCCTCACCCCTCTCTCCTCTATACCCTCCCCCCCCACTCTTCTCTATACCTCTCTCACACCCTCTCTCTCTACCTCCTCTTACCTTCCCTTCCCTCTCCTTTCACCCCTTCTCTTCCCTTCCTCTCTCGCCCCCTATCCCCTCCCCTATCCTCTCCCACCCCTTCCTATCCCTTCCCCCCCCCCCCCCCTCCCCTCTCTCCCACCAGGCGACCCCACGGACACGGACTACACGGCGGTGGGCTGCGCCATCACCACCATCTCGTCCAACCTCACGGAGATGTCCAAGGGGGTGAAGCTGCTGGCGGCCCTGATGGAGGACGACACCAGCGGGGGCAACCACCTGATGGGGGCGGCCCGGACGCTGGCCGGCGCCGTGTCTGACCTGCTGAAGGCCGTGGAGCCCGCCTCCGGAGAGGTAGAGCTCACCCGGTTAAGGAGTCCCCTGGTGGTCACCTGGTTAAGGAGTCCCCTGGTGGTCACCTGGTTAAGGAGTCCCCTGGTGGTCACCCGGTTAAGGAGTCCCCTGGTGGTCACCTGGTTAAGGAGTCCCCTGGTGGTCACCTGGTTAAGGAGTCCTCTGGTGGTCACCTGGTTAAGGAGTCCTCTGGTGGTCACCTGGTTAAGGAGTTACCTGGTGGTCACCTGGTTAAGGAGTCACCTATTGGTCGCATGGTTAAGGGGTCACCTGACTAGCCACATGGTGCTCAAATGGTCGAATGGTCGACTGGTAAACTAGTCACATAGTGATATAGTCACCTGGTCGTTTAGTTACCTAGGCACTTGGTAATGTGGTCACCTGTTCATTAGTCACATGATCATCTAGTAAGCCAGTCACCTGATCCACTAGTCACGTACTTTGTCAAACTCCAGAGGCCAAACATCGGTTAAAAAGTTTCCGGTAACTGTTGTTTTTTTTCATCAACTTATTTTCTATGTATATGTCGGCAACTTTTATCCTCTTTGGAAGTGATTCCTGCACCTGCACAGTCGGTTATGAAGCAAAACCTAGAAGTTAATAGTACAAAGTACTTTAGATTGTTGTGCATATTTGAAGCTAATAGCGCAGAGAATTGAAGGCTGGATACGTCTCAGAGTACGTTTGAACGTTCTAAAAATGGTATCGGAATCAGAGATTGGCTGTTTGCTCCGACGTAACATTTCTAATCTCCACTTTTCCCATTTTGCAAGGTGCTATTAGACTGTCTGATGATCATATGCACAGGCTCCACTACATCTGCTAGCAGCTCTGTGGGAGTAGCACAACCCGAGTGTCCTACAATATCACAAGCTATATGCTAATTAAGCTGCTGCCATCTCCGAGCTCCAGAATGCACCTTCTCCTGTTCATGTCGGCCGCTGTTCTCACCCGTTTCAGGGGAGGTTGTTGTCATACTCCTGCTGGGTGTAAACAAACACAGCCTGGGCAAAGGTCCGGGCACACACAGCAGACCTTGGATTTATAGCTGGCGATCAGGTCAAGAGAAAAGGCTATTTGGATTATGTCTCGCTCTCTCTAAGCCCCACGGAGAGCCACTGCTACTCTGTGGCGCTGCAGAGAGACGAGAGAGACGCTTTTTGGAATTATTAATAACTGAAAGGTGTAATGACCCTGCGGCTGCTGGTTGTCGTATGTCCTCCATTTTCTGTACCACGGCCTACTTTTGGAAAAGCGGTAACTTCCTGCCTACTGAGAATGTTGATATTGAATCTTGCATCACAGCCCCTTATGAATTCTTACATCCAAACCGTCGGTCAGGCAATTTGACATCCATGAGCACACAAATGGATGGAGCCTGAACACTTTGGATCAGTTGAAGAACTGTGTGGCGTGAAGTTTGGTGAATGCACTGCAGCATAAAGCTTTAGTGAGTTCACTTGACTGAAAACCCATGCCTTTAGGGGGTCTGCGTGTGTGAGTGTGCGCTTTCAGTATAGCGTTGTGTTCGGAACTCAACACAATATACTATACTGCTGTACTCTCCTGACATAGGAGAGTATCTGACAACATTTGGGCCCTTGTACTTTGTATTTTAAACTGTGGAACTAAGTAAAGTGTGCGTGTATGTGTGTCTACAGCCCAGACAGACTGTGCTGACCGCCGCAGGCAGCATCGGCCAGGCCAGTGGGGACCTCCTGCGACACATTGGGGAGAACGAGACGGATGAGAGGTTCCAGGTACAGAGCCCACACACACACACACACCACACACACCACAACACAACACTCTCTCACTGGACTAGAACCTCACATACCACAACACTGTCTCACTGGACTAGAACCTCACACACCACAACACTCTCTGGACTAGAACCTCACACACCACAACACTCTCTCTGGACTAGAACCTCACACGCCACAACACTCTCTCACTGGACTAGAACCTCACACACCACAACACTCTCTGGACTAGAACCTCACACACCGCACTGGAACGTCTTCACCCAACCAGCACAGATGAAGTCACAAGCACAGATGAACGCACATTGACATTTCTTAGAGCGATAAGATCCTCACTCAGAACATAATCAGCATATTAAGAACATCTCTCAGAACCTTAAGAAGCTCACTGTGCCTACCTTTTGTGTCGGATTTCTTTAACGATTTGCTTATTTAATATGGCTTGTTTATTCTGTTCATGGTTGTGAGATTAATTGTTGTCAATTACATTTGACAAATTACCGATCACTTTTTCGCTGTTATATTTAGCCCTCAATTAATATCCTAATAAAATGTAGCAATTACTGCAATCAATTATGTTTGTACTGAGATAAAGTGTACCAATAAACTCATCATGTGAAGTTGTTTATAATGACTTTTAATTACGTGTGTGTGTGTGTGTGTGTGTGGTGTATTTTTTCTCAATTGCCTCGGCCTCCCTGTCTGCTTCGCTCTCTCCGTCTCTGTCTCTCTCTCCGTCTCTGTCTCTCTCTCCCTCTCTCTCTCTCTGTCTCTGTCCTCCAGGACATTCTGATGAGTCTGGCGAAGGCGGTGGCCAACGCGGCCGCCATGTTGGTTCTGAAGGCGAAGAACGTGGCTCAGGTGGCCGACGACACGGTCCTGCAGAACCGGGTCATCGCCGCCGCGACGCAGTGCGCCCTGTCTACCTCCCAGCTCGTGGCCTGTGCCAAGGTGCGTACACACACACACACACACACACACACACACACACACACACACACACACACACACACACACACACACACACACACACACACACACACACACACACACACACAGTTATAACACCCTTTTTTAATCTGCTTGCGACCAAAGAGAAGATCCAATGTCTACCTTTTCCTTTTCTGATAAAAGACAAACAATTATTCCAGCGCCATTTCCACCTTCTTTAGTTGAAATTTCACAATGACTACATCTCTCTGCTGCACACAATTTACACTCAAAATCGTATTTCTAATTTCATGATTATATTTCTCAAGGCTGTCACAGTGCATTACAGCGAAGGCTGGGTTATCTGCTTTAGCAAATGTTTGAAGTAAACAGCAAGCAGCGGTTTAGGAGGTGCAGAATAATCCTAAGGCTTGTAGATTGTACTAATTAAAATCCCACCATGCCAGATTGAAATGCCCTTTTGGCTACAGATTGAACTTCATATGCTCTCCTGCTCATAATATTTGGACTACAACAATCTGCATATTTGTATTATCTCTCTATTGGTGGCCTTTTCTGTATTTTTTAGCCTATTTTCTGTCTTTCTGCAGTCACTGTTCCCCATGTGAATGTCCCTGCCAGGTGAAGTCTGTTTCCTGCTGTGGACCGTGTCCATGTTGAAGCGTTTCAGGGTTTTTTGAGCTTGTTATTTCCGAGGACATTAGGGCTGTGCTCCAGAGTATCCAGTATATTTGTATTCCCCCTCTTCCTCAGTGTTTGACAGCTCAGTACTCCTCTTCCTCTGTCTTCTTTCTCACGCTTGCACTCTCTGCCCAGCACATCGTTCCTACGACTGCAGCGCTCTCAAAGATGAACCGCATAGACTAGATCCTTGATGTGATTACTACCTTAGACTGCTTCCGTCTCTGTTTCTAATCATTACTTTTATACATTTTATTCTCTCTCTCTCTCTCTCTCTCTCTCTCTCTCTCTCTCTCTCTCTCTCTCTCTCTCTCTCCTGTGTGTCCTCCCTCCCACCTTCCCTGTCTTTCTTTAACACTTCTACACTGCCTGGTTGACATCTCACTCTCCCATTCCTGTCTCCTGTCCCCTCCTCTCTCTCTCTCTCTCTTCCCTCCTCTCCCTTCTCCTCTCTCCCCTCTCTTCTCCTCCCCATACCTCTTCCTCCCTCCTCCCTTCCCCTCCCCCCCCTATAATCTCACACCGTTCCTCCAGGTGGTGAGTCCCACCATCAGCTCCCCGGTGTGCCAGGAGCAGCTGATCGAGGCTGGGAAGCTGGTGGACCGCTCGGTGGAGGGCTGCGTCCAGGCCTGCCTCTCCGCCACCGAGGACGGGGAGCTCCTCAAACAGGTGGGTCTGCATGCTCACGCACTCACACAAACCAATGCTGTTCTGTCATTTAGCCAGAGATCCCTCCCACAGTCAGTTTACTCAACAAAGATTTTAGTTAACAAAAAAGATACAACTGCATTGTATGAATTGGGATTGTATGAGAGTAGAAGTGAAGACGGGATGCCAAGCACTGTTGCCCTTGTTTTATTAAGGACAGTATGTCAGAACGATGTCAATTCAAAGCCCACCCCACAGACAAGGGTTGTAAAATAATTGTGTAAGAGATATATATAATGAATATTCATGAGTATTTCATCAGAGTTAAAGGATACTGGCTCAGTTGAAAAACAAGCTTCTCTGAAAATAATGTCCACAGCCAGTAATTTCTCCTTTGAAATCTGAGTTCCAGGTCAGAACGTTTGTTTTGTTTTGTTTGTGCTATGATTTACTATTCTCTGCATACTCCGGGTTACCCGATATGAAACAAATTGGCCCACAAACAAAGCTTGCTGCAGCCATTGAAGCAAGCTAAATAACTGGATCAACTTAGATTCACTAGATTCTACCCGACCTAAAAAGCCTCTTCCTCCATAACCAGAGCAGTGCTAATATACGGGTTATCCCCGGGGACAAATGCCATATGAGCCGGTTTATGCTTTGCAAACAATGAATCAATTACATACATATACATTAGATGATCCCTTTACACTGTAGGATCCGTCTGCGGTGCCCATCTAAAAACAAAACCTATCATGAGAATAGCCAATGTGAAGCCGTGCACGTCCATACATGCTGCGTTGCGTGCAGGTGAGCGCGGCGGCCAGCGTGGTGAGCCAAGCCCTGGGGGAGCTCCTCCAGCACGTGCGGCAGTACACGTCCCGCGGGGAGCCCATCGGACGCTACGACCAGGCCACCGACACCATCATGAACGTCACCGAGAACATCTTCAGCTCCATGGGAGACGCGGGTGAGCACAGCCGTGGAGGAAAAGACTGTTGTGTCAATCAGAATCAGAATTGCACTTATAAGTATACAAGTACACAATAGTTAAATTCTTATGCTTGGTCCTTCAACACACACATAGTAGCACCAATACAATATAAAGTAAATAGATATTTAAAAATATATAAAATAAGTAAAAATAAGTAAGTAACAGAAATGTCAAGTGATCAAGTGGCAGTGGTACCAGCCACGGTTGTTTGTAGTGGAAAATGCAGTGCAAAAATGATGTGCAATTACAGTAAATAATACAGTAAATATGTATTTAAATAGTCTTTTTTTATCATGTGTTGAGCCTGACTGCTTGGGGGAAAAAAACTGTTCCTCATCCTCTGGGTTTTGGCCCCGAGGCTTCGGTACCGTCTCCCCGACGGCGGGAGCTCAAAGGGTTTGTGGTTGGGGTGGCTTGGGGTGTCCTCTAAGGGCCTTGTACAAAGGGCCCTTAGAATCAGAGCAATGTAGAGCAGCGTTACTTAAACTGTGGGTCAACATCCAGGTGGAGGCCCCCACAACGAGTACACTGGAATCAGTGGAATCGAATCCGAAATGAAAGGACCACCGATTCAGAGTGTGTGCTTGGTTTATCGCATAAGGAATATTTCGTAGTTCGACGTAGCCTGATGGTTGGGAGGAAGTATGATTAGATGAACATAAGGTAGAAAAGATTTACCATTTGGACCAAGTGTGTGTATGCAGTGCTATCTAGGAAGACATTTGGTTGTAAGATGTATCTGATGTATATGTGAGGGTTATTATACCGTCTCCTAACTATTTGAGTTCATGGCGCAGTTGGGATGTCCGCACACAGCAGGATGTTATGATAATCCAGAGGATGTATTGAGTAAAAGAGGACTTGCAGTGTCCCATGGTATTAGTAATAATCTAGATTCATTCTAAACACCCAAGACAACCCCAGCCTCTTGACTGTCGCTCTCTGGAGCTTAAGAAAGGCATACAAACATTCCAACAAGGTGTTTCTGATTGGTCCACCTATTTTAAAAAAAGATCTATTTGATCATTCATATCATCACAGGATTTATTCATTTAGGGTTGAGTGGTACATTTTTAAGCTAGGCTGTGACATCCATTTATTCACAAAACCAACCAACAGCAATGCTGGTGTGAACAGGTGGCCAACTCTGCGGGGTGGAAAGGAGATATCGATATTTATGTTTGAAAGTCAGGCAGCCCGCAGGGACAGGCGAGGAAATCCTGCCACAGCACGGCCAAGTTAAGCCTCATAGATTGGTTTGAATCTTTCACTTTCACGACAGGACTCCAATGGAGTTGGAGATTGGAATTACTGCCCACTGACTCCCTGTGGATACCTCCCGCACCTATTCTCCCTTTCTCTCCTCTCAACCACGGCCTCCTCTCCCTCATCTTTGTCTTATTCCTCATTTTCCTCCTCTCAACCACCCCCGCTGCCTCTATCTGGGTCTTATTCCTCCTCTTCCACTCTCTGCTCCTCTTCTTTCTCATTATGTATCTCTTCCGCTATCTGCCTCCTCTCCCTCATCTTTGTCTTATTCCTCCTCTTCCCCTTCTCTGCTCCTCTCTGCTCCTCTCCTTCCTCATTACGTATCTCCTCCTCCTCCTCCAGGCGAGATGGTGCGGCAGGCGCGCGTGCTGGCCCAGGCCACCTCTGACCTGGTGAACGCCATGCGCTCGGACGCCGAGGCGGAGGTGGACGTGGACAACTCCAAGAAGCTGCTGGCGGCGGCCAAGCTGCTGGCCGACGCCACGGCCAGGATGGTGGAGGCGGCCAAGGTGACGTAGCCACCGGGCTGCCCTCCGCACCCTCATGTGGATAGGATACGCTGTCCTCCTCCACCAGCTGTGTTCCAAGCGCTGGGAGATTACGATTACAAAGGGTTCACCCTGAACCTAGTGGATTATATTTATAATAGTCAGACACTTTACATATGAAGACGGGGAATACAAAGTAAAAAAACAAGCTAATATTAAAGGTCATAGTGAAAAGCATTTTTATGCAGGTAATGATGTTTCCGGTCCCTGCATGAAAATCTAGGTGGTACAAATGCAGATTTTTGTATTTTGCTGGTTGGTTAGAGACTGACAGGATGTAGACCGAACAGTCTAGACGCTGAAATCTATTCTTGCTTGAGAAAATACTTTCTTGTTCGGCCCGAAAAACCGTCAATTTCACATTTGAAATGGTTGCATTGGAGATGGATTGCCTCGGTTTCTCCTCTGAACATTGATGGTTGTTGATGGTACACACAATCACCAATTTTCTAACACACACACACACACACACACACACACACACCCTTCTGCACCCAGCTGTAAGCTAATTCATTTAATGGCTGCCTAGATGTTCTTTTTTACAGCCATTCAAATAAACGGCAACAGTGGGAGGGATCATTGGCTTGAATGCCAGACAGCACAAGCAACATAACACTAAGTGGAAAATAACAGCCTCAAATGATGTATTTAAAGTGGCTTCATAATATTCTGTTCATAAACATAGAATAGAGATGAATAGAGAATCAAGCTTTATAACACATTTTGAGAGTTTTGTCTTTTAAGTAGACTACCATATACTTGGACGTTGCTTAGCAGGTATTGTTTGCCTTCATCTGAGTGTCAGTGTTTTCTTGAAACTAGTTTGAATCTATTTGCCCTTATGAAACCAGTATTGAAACAGTCGGCCTTCATTTATTTATACCTTATGACTTGTATTGAAACCTGTGTCTCGATTTAGCCAGTGGCGTAACAAAATTTCTTCCATTGAGACTATCTCCATTTCGTAAAGAGACCAGTTTGAGTGCATTTGTGTTTTATTGTCCCAGTCGTCCCCTTCATTTCGACTTGTTTCTCTGTGTCATTGAGACCACTTTGTCTCCGATTCGTCCGCGTTGTATTGAAGCTCGCCGGGTGTCGGTCCGGGTGTTTGCGTGTCTTATCCAAAGCGCTGTTGTGTCTGGGGTTTCAGGGCGCCGCCGCGTACCCGGAGAACGAGGACCAGCAGCAGCGTCTGCGCGAGGCGGCCGAGGGCCTGCGCGTCGCGACCAACGCCGCGGCGCAGAACGCCATCAAGAAGAAACTCATCAACCGCCTTGAGGTCAGCCATCCTGAGACGGGTTGAAGCATGTGTATAGAGGACAGCCCGGGTGCCACAGCGTAATTACAGGACCGGAGTAGCGATGACGAACACTTGAAATAAGAGTAAATGAAACAATAAATACAGAATATATGACTGGGAGTAGCAATGTTTAATTGTGTAACTTTTAAGTGAGACACTTTTAAGTGATGTCTCTAAAGTCTCTCTAATGACCCGTGCCGTTTACATTCCGTGTGTGCCGACAATAGGGAGATTAATGTCCGAAACATAGAAAGAAGTGAGCAGTTCAATGATAACATAGCATTATAACAGACACACTATCCTTTCTGCCTGAGTGCCCAGTGTTTAACCCTGGCGCTTTAGACCACCGCTCCATCGCAACATCCTTGAGCAACCCTTTTGACTCCAGGTCCAGGGTTAGGGTTAGGCCCAGATGCTCATTATTTCAGCCTCTCTCACCGAACTGCCCATTCCCCATCGGCTGGTCATTCAACTCTCCTTTTGTCACGTGGAAGTCTCAATGGAACCGGTGTGCTACCAATTATGGCCCGTGAGTGGCCTGAACCATTCATGTATTAGTGCCATTTACTGGAGATGGTAGATGTTCACTTCAGTGGGAAGCAATGTCATTGGCTCAGTATGAAAAAGGGACACAATTTATTTGTAACAACCGTGTGTGTGTGTGTGTGTGTGTGTGTGTGTGTGTGTGTGTGTGTGTGTGTGTGTGTGTGTGTGTGTGTGTGTGTGTGTGTGTGTGTGTGTGTGTGTGTGTGTGTGTGTGTGTGTGTGTGTGTGTGTGAGAGAGTGCTGTGTGCATGGGTTTATATAATGCTGTGTGTTTATTTTGATGTGTTTTTAATAATACATTGTTTGTTTATTGCTGTGTGTGTGTGTGTGTATTGCTGTGTGTGTGTGTGTGTGTGTGTGTGTGTTTATTGCTGTGTGTGTATTGCTGTGTGTGTGTGTGTTCAGAACGCAGCGAAGCAGGCAGCAGCAGCAGCGACGCAGACCATCGCAGCGTCTCAGAACGCCGCCGCGTCCAACAAGAACACATCTGCCCACCAGCAGCTGGTGCAGAGCTGCAAGGTGGGCAGACTAACGACATAGTAGTACTACAGGGTTACCATAGTAACACTACAGGGTTACCACAGTAGTACTACAGGGTTACCATAGTAACACTACAGGGTTACCACAGTAGTACTACAGGGTGTGACGTACTACATATTGGTACTACAGGGTTACCATAGTAACACTACAGGGTTACCATAGTAGTACTACAGGGTTTGACATACTACATATTAGTACTACAGGGTTACCATAGTAACACTACAGGGTTGACATACTACATAGTAGTACTACCGGGTTACCATGCTGCATAGTAGTACTACAGGGTTACCATGCTGCATAGTAGTACTGCAGGATTACCATACTACCATAGCAGTACTACAGGGTTACTATAGTCGTACTACAGGATGTACTACATAGTAGTACTACAGGATTACCATAGTAGTAGTATTAGGATTACCATAGTACTAGTATCACCATACTACCACAGTAGTGTTTTGTAAACTGTACCCCACGTCCAGTGAACTGTACCCAGTGTTCGGTCGGCTGAACGCCGTGTCCCGTTGGCGTTAGCCTGTGATCTGTAAGCCGTACCCCGTGTTCTGTAAGCTGTACCCCTTAGCTCTGTGCTCCGGTGCGTCCAGGCGGTTGCCGACCACATCCCTCAGCTGGTGCAGGGCGTGCGCGGGAGCCAGGCCCAGCCAGACGACCTCAGCGCTCAGCTGGCCCTTATCATCGCCAGCCAGAACTTCCTCCAGGTGCCGAATAAACACACCGCGTTTATGGGTTCAGGGTGGGATCGGGGTACCGCAGACGTGATTAATGAAGTGTTTTGTTTTGTTCCCGGGGTCTCACCTCGGCTTTATCTCACCGTTGTTCTTGAGCACTAAAATAGTATTAATAGAACAGAGGTGTGGGATGTGTGAAGACGCGTTGAAGGTGACACGGTTATTATCTTGATCTTTTTTTTTTTTCTTGTACGATTGCTACAGATAAACAAGAAATGATTTTAAAAGTGTTAAAGTTCAAGTAAAGCAAATCCATCACAGTTTGAATGGTATAGAGGGAGGGCTCTATTAAGCACAGGACATGACCTTGTTATGGATTTGTGTTAGTGATTTTAGAGCAAGATCAATCATGGAAGACTTGGTAGTGCAAATATCAAATGGTTGTGTAGTCATTGCTACAAAAGTGCATTGTCTATTCTATTCTGTACAAGTGTATTTGCATTGTCAAAATTGCATCCAGTAGCTGGCCCTTTTTTTTTTTTCAAAAAGAAATGCACTGCGCTGTATCACCCAACTGTGTATATTCCTTTCCATCCTCACCCCCCTACCACTCTGAACTCTAAAGCCGGGCAGCAAGATGGTGACCTCCTCAAAGTCCTCAGTTCCCACGGTAACGGACCAGGCGGCGGCCATGCAGCTGGGCCAGTGTGCCAAGAACCTGGCCACGTGCCTGGCGGAGCTGAGGACCGCCGCGCAGAAGGTACCGGGCCCGTCGGGACACGTGCTGAGCCCAATGCACTCTCTCTGGGGCCCTTCATTGCCATGGTACCTTATGTTGCCATGGTACCCGAATGTCGACACTGTTACCCTGCTATATGTTGACGGACGATGCAGAGAACGCGAGGATGCTTCATGCTTTATTGAGTATTACCAATCAAACAGCTCCATGTGTACCATTTGAACATATTGAAAACCTGTTGAACAGTCACTGCTGACATTTCATATATAAGGAAATTACATTTACCAAGAAACACATCAGCCCTTCTCAGGTGTCGGAAACATTCCTCAACACTTGCTACTGCTCCTCCATACCTGATGTGTTTTTTCTTATTTTTCCCCCTGACATTCTATATGTTGCCGCAGTGTTTAGGTTATTAACACTGAAGTTTGAGCAGCATCACAGGGTCAATAAACAAGAGGTGTACCTCTGCTCTGTTGTGCAGGCCCACGAGGCATGCGGGCCGATGGAGATCGACTCGGCTCTGACCGCCATCCAGAACCTCAAGAGTGAGCTGCAGGACGCGAAGATGGCCGCCATCGCTGGCCAGCTTAAGCCCCTGCCTGGGGAATCGGTACGGCAACATTTATGTATTTGTTTCCTTCATTCTTTCCTCTTTGTTCTTTATTTCTTATTTCCCTCTTTCCCTTTTTTCTCTCTTACTTCCCTCCTTTCTTTATTTCTTTCTTCTTGTCTTCCTTTCTTCCCTCAGATTATTTCCTTGCATTCTTTCCTTCTTTCTGACTCAAGCCCATTTTAAGATTGTTTAATAGAATTGAACAGAACATGAAATAGAATTCATAGAATCAGAATTTAAATTCCAAGTTCCCAAGACCCAGAGATGAGTGTTCGAGTGGACATCCGACAGTCCAATACGACATCATACTAAACCATGCACCCAAACCTCTCTGCATCTAGCTGGAGAAGTGTGCCCAGGACCTGGGCAGCACGTCCAAGTCTGTCGGCTCATCCATGGCCCAGCTGCTCACCTGCGCTGCCCAGGGGAATGAACACTACACAGGTCAGTACCGTACGCCCGCTTCCAAAGCTCTATCTCTACTCTCCGCATGGGTTACTACTGAATCATTAACTAGACGGCAGAGCTGTGTGCGCACTCTGTCCCTGGTAGTTATACGGCAGGAGCTGACGCATATAGGGCAGTCCGTAGTCACCACATAATGTTGTTCAGCCGTTAATGTAGGTCTCATGTAATATTTAAAAACGGAGGCTGAGATGAAAGCATTCCTGGCCACGAGAATGATGAGGACGCAGTGGATCATCCAGTCTGACAGATGTTATCCTATCATGTCGACATAAAAACAACAGCATCTGATACGCTCTGATGGGATTTGCACGATGCCTCAACCGCTGCTAATGTTCGGGAGTTGAAATGTCACTCCAGGAACTGTTTGATTGTGTAGTTAACGCATCTGTTTTAATACACTTACAATGTGTATCCAACCTTAATGAAAAATGCTGCATTGAATGGATTCTTGATGGATCCTAAATTGCCATTCAAATTAATTAAAGGTTTTAGATGTGCAAACTTGGGGTTATTGCCTGCCTGCTCCTGCCTCCTTTTTTCCATACCCTGTGCAACCTTTACTGCTTTTATTTGATTATCCTTAACTTTGTGTGTTTGAATACATAGATGACCGTTGGTTAATCATAAGAATGTTACACACAGAATGCTGCAGGCTATTGCTCATTTTATTTTTTTATTTGACTTGGAGATGGGGTTGGGGGCCGGTCCTAGACAAGCACACCCACAGGGGTCCGCTGGCAATACTACAACGGCGTATTAGGGACACGCATGATGATTTATTTTATTTTTTTACCATGACGAGATTAATGTCGACATTTCGAGAATAAAGTCAACATGTCAACATTAATCTCGACATTTCGAAAATAAAATTGAAATATCATGTCGACTTTATTCTCAAAATGTCGACATTAATCTCGACATGTCCATTAAATCATATGGAGAGAGCGAGACCTTAATTCAGACTCACTTGGCTGACGACCAGTGTTGGGCAAGTTACTCTAAAAAAGTAATTAGTTAAAGTACTAGTTACTTCTCCCAGAAAGTACTAAAGTAGTACTTTCTAGTAGTAGTACTTTAACTAAAGTAGTAACTTTAGAGTTACAAACTCTAAAAGTAAGTAGTTTACGCAATGTAACAATAAGTGCTTTCAATATTACTGAAAAGTGCAATGTATAGAAAAATATCCAAATATGAACATGTAATACATTGAGAATAATAAAAAAAATACAACAAAAAAAAAATCTCTGGCCATTGACAATTTCACCTAAGTAGGCCGCAGCCAATAAATACCGGTATATCTAAATTCAATGATGCTCTCTAAGCAATCTACAAAAAATGTATTACTTACTGCAAATCTAATAAGATGCAGCACAACTTTAGACAACAGGTAGACATACTGTATCCAACTTTAGCATGAACATTCACTCATGCATTCATCTATCCAGCCATGCATTCATTCACTATTCCCATCCATCCACCCAAGTCATCCAATCTTCATTCCATTCTCCCCATCCTTCATTAAATTGGAATTACTCGACAACGACGTGGACAGGTACTTGACTCCAGGGCATAATGTGCATTTCACGCTTACACTTGTCCCCTTAATTTCTTGGAGGGAAAAGTAATGGCTATATTTCCATTTAAAGAAAGCTGCTTTTGGACGTTTCCCACACATAGGCCAATATGTGGCGCTGCGCCACAGATTGAACAACGAGCGCCACAAATTGATTCCGCTTTTCTTATTTATTTTTACTTGAATGCGAAAAATGTAACTCCGCCTGCCCGTAATCGTTGGGATGGAGGCATCTAATAAACTGAAAGCTGTAACTCTTTGATCACACTGTTTGGAGGAGAATTGAAGAACTCTTGGCTGACAGTCACAATATATATGTATATATTGTATATATATCATAATAATATTGATATAGATATATAGTTATATATAGCTATATGGTTAATCATAACTGTTGATGATTTGTTCATTGCTTTTTATCACAGATTATTATTTTAAATTGGGGCACTTGAAAGCCAGCTTTACTGTGCATTCACAACAAAAGACACATTTTTCGCCAAGTTGCGCTGTCGCCAAAGTTTTGTTGCGACATCTTTTTCCCGGCGACGGTGCTTCATGCCAATTCATTCTCATCCATGAGATAACCGTAATTGCATGTCTTTACCTGTTGTGGAAGAGGGAGAGACGTCGGAATGCCCGTCGTTTATGGGTTAACAATATAATCCGGAGGCGCACACCGCTTTTGGCCGTGATATTATATATTATATTAAATATATATTTATATATTATATAATATCATATAATATTATATATAGAGCTCTGGGAGTCGCAAACGGCAACAATCACTTTCTCCTCCATGCTGCGGTTCACTGCGGAGTGCAGGGAGCGGTTAGCCCGGCCGGTTGAACGCTGATTGGCTGTCATCACACGAATGTCGCTGCAAAGTTAAAATATTTCAACTCAACAAATCTTGTCGCAGGTTTTTCTAGCGACAAATTTTGACCAATTCGCGTCTCTACGTTGACTTTGTATGGAATCGTGTTGCCCCGTCGCATTTGGTGTGAACGCACAGTTAGACATTGTTCATTTTCACTTGAAAAGTTCAAATGCCTTTGAGTCAAAATGCAGTTTAAATAATAAATGACCCTCTGTTTAAAAGTATACAAATGGTATTATCTTTTTTCTTTTTGTTTCTGTATACCACTTGTCTGAAGTATTTAGGTTGAAAAGTTTCAGAATGCAAATATTTCCATTGGCACCTAATAGTACAAATGCTAATAATGGTGTGTTCCAGGCACCCGTAACTCGTGTTAGTTTCACGAGAACCTTCTACCCGCAGAGCTGCCAACTCTCACGGTTTCACCGTGTGACACACGTTTTTGCCTGCTTACACACGCTCACACGCCACACATCCACTCCCCCCCCCCCCCCCCATATTAGTGGCAAGCGTGCCAAAACCCAGTAACAGTGTAAATGCACCTGCGAGATACAAAATATTTGGATAGGCGGAGCTCCCCCTGTATCATATTTGACATAATCTTACACGTAAGATAAGCGCAAGTTCGTAGTATAGCCCACAGAGCCGCAGAAGGGTTTGTTTTCATGACTTGTTGTGACTTGCCTGGAACGCTACCAAGTAGTGAGTCGTGACTATAAGTCGTAACTTATGGGCTGAAAAGTGTCCCTGGAACGCAGCATAAGTTTACGCTTAATCTGTGTTTCTATTATGAGGGGGTCCTTGGAAAATGGTCTCTCCTGTAAGGGGGTCCCCAGCCCCGAAAATACCGAGAACCCCTGTCCTAAATCATGTGACCCTGTTTTAAACGTGCAGGAATAGCTGCCAGTGAGACGGCGCAGGCGCTGAAGACCCTGGCCCAGGCGGCGAGGGGCGTGGCCGCCGCGACCACTGACCCCGCCGCCGCCGTCGCCATGCTGGAGTCGGCGGGCGACGTGATGGAGGGCTCGGCACTGCTGATCCACGAGGCCAAGCAGGCGCTGGACTGTCCCGGGGACGCTGAGAGTCAGCAGAGGCTGGCCCAGGTGAGCTGGCTCACAGGGGGCTGATGGACTTTGTAGTTCCGTTGGGTTGTGATCGTGTGTTTTGTAGTTTATAGTCAAATTTTATAAAACGGGTGGCTTAAATCAAGCAATCTGATTGGTTCCTAACTGTTACTGTATAATGAGCGTATACATAACTGCTATGATGTCCAATCAGTTTGCAGAGTTCCGTATTTATTTGTGAAAGAAATAGCATAGTTCACTGAAGCCTAAAAATACGTTGATTGATGGAGAGGGTGGAAATGTTGTTTTTCCGGGAGTGAGCAAGGCGATTGAGAGAGGTCCAGGACACTAACGAAAGCAATAGGCACACGGCGAGTGAACTGCTCGATAGTAGGTTAAATTGCCGGCGAACAAAGCTACAGTCTCTAGCCGAGCCTTCTCTCTGTATGACGCTACAGTGTGTCGCATAGCAACCGCCGTGCACTTTGCAGGCAGCCGGGAGGGACTACATTTTTGTATTCTTTAAAAAAAGTTTTTTTTTTACTTTCTTGCTTTTTCAAAATTTAGTGTGTCTATGGCTTTCATTTCGCCATACTTGTAACCGTTTTATAAAAGCAGGGTCGCCACCCCTCCGCTTCGAACAACGCCCCTTAACTGTGGTATAATGAGCACATTTCACAGCCAGTCATGAGCTATTGCTTAAATATATTTATTTTTTGACAAACATTAGCCAATATTCAGCAACCTACAACACCCTCTCTGAAATCCTCTCCACTAACTGATAGACATGTTTTAAATCTGTTCCGAAATGAGTAAAGACAGCTCTCTTGCAATTCTATGTACTGTATATGAATATATTCCATTGATATCAATAGTGGGTGTATATCAAGCCACACGCTCACCCAGCACCCCACCCACCCCCTGTGGTCTCCAGGTGGCCAAGGCGGTGTCCCACTCCCTCAACAGCTGCGTGAACTGCCTGCCGGGCCAGAAGGACGTGGACATGGCCCTGCGCAGCATCGGGGAGGCCAGCAAGAAGCTGATGGTGGACAATGTGAGTCACCTGTCAGCACTGCAATGTACAGACTGCAGTGTCAGGCTTACTGTACTCCTCACTGTACTAGCCCGGTTCCACGTGGTGCTCAAACCATGAGCTGGAATGGGTGTGGTTTAAAGGTTTGGATGTGAAATGGGTCAAAAATTAACTTGGTAGAAGTTAAAAGTTCCTAGGTTGCATGGATGTTTCAAATAATAGACTCAGACTTTGTATCCATGAGTATAATTTCTACTGGTGCTTTACATTTTTTTTAAATAATTTAAATTAAATTAAAATAAAAAAATTCAATATATCCATGTACAGTGTGCATGCCGCTTTGCCAACATATCAGAAATAATCCTGATATGCACAAACTTAACTGACAATCAAACCCTTTCAGCCTATAGTAGAAACCACACTGAAACCTTGCATGTAAATGACCCGCCCCTCCCCCTGTGCTGCCCAGGTCCCTCTGTCCTCCAAGTCCTTCCAGGAGGCCCAGAGTGAGCTGACGCACACGGCCGCCGAGCTCAACCAGTCGGCCGGCGACGTGGTCCACGCCTCACGCAGCTCCAGCCGCCAGCTCGCCGCCGCCTCCGGCAAGTTCAGCCACGACTTCGACGACTTCCTGGACGCCGGCATCGAGATGGCCGGACACACTCCGGTACGCTCCCTCTGGGTCGCCGTCCGGCGCTCTCCCTCGCTCTCTCTTTCTGTCCCTCATCAATCTCTCTTTCACTTGCTCTCTCTCTCTCTCTCTCTCTCTCTCTCTCTCTCTCTCTCTCTCTCTCTCTCTCTCTCTCTCTCTCTCTCTCTCTCTCTCTCTCTCTCTGTCTCTCTCTGTCTCTCTCTGTCTCTCTCTCTCTCTCTCTGACGCTCTCTTGCTCGGTGCCCATCATCTATAATTATAATATCTATCATCTATTAATCCATCCATCTGCCTTCATCTACTGCAATCATCTTATCTCCTGTCCACCTATTATCGTTCCTGTCCTCTGCTATAATGGGGCCTTTGTCTCAATGTGTGGTGTTTAGAAGAAGGACGACCAGATTCAGGTGATTGGCAACTTAAAGAACATCTCCATGGCCTCCAGCAAGCTGCTGCTGGCTGCCAAGTCCCTGTCCGTGGACCCTGCAGCCGCCAACGCAAAGAACCTGCTGTCAGCCGCTGCAAGGTACTCCATCAGCATGGGTATACTGTACATACCCTATACACTGTACATACCCTAGACACTGTGCACACACATATGCTGTACATGCCTTATATAATGTGAAGATATACTGTACCCTATACACATCCACCCTATGTGCATACCGAATATACTGTGCATACACATAAACTGTGCAGTCACATATATGCTGTACACACACATCCTGTGCATGTACTGTATGTACCCTATAAAATGTGCATATACTTTACATAAAAAAATATACAGTATATCCCAACACCTACAGTTTTACATCATGTTTAAGTGTGAAGCTTGGCTCAGATCAGGAGGTAGGGCGGGTTGATTTCCAACGGGAAGGTTGCTCGTTCGATCCCTGGCTCCTCCTAGCTGACCTTTCGCTTTGCATGGTTGACTTGGCTGTCAGTGTGTGAATGTGTATGAACGTTTGTAAGACGTTTTGGATAAAAGCATCTGCTAAATGTAAGGTAGTTAGCTCCTCCCCATACTACAGGTCATTGGTTCCTTTAGCTCATGGTTTTAAGGCAATGTTGCTGTGGCCCAAAGCATTGCTAGAGGGTGAGCAGCCAATCCTAAGGAACTGCTCCAGCCCCAGGATACGATGAGAAGTGAATAAAGCCTGATATATCTATAGTTTGAATATCGTCCGATATATCAATATCGGCAATATCGGTATCTGCATCAGCCCCTAAAATCTAGTATTGGTCGGGCTCTAATACATATATAGGCTACTGAAATCTACGGTTCGGTTCGTATCTTTCGGTTCGGTACGATTCTTGTTGTTATTTTTTCTTTTAATCTTTAACACTCCAGAAACATATTTCAGCATATATAGCGATTGGGACCATGTCTGAGGAAACTCTAAGCTATAGGTGAGATTTTGATACAGCAAGAGGGAAGACATTGATGATTTCAACAATCTTTTTATTTATTTGGCAAAAAAGGGAGAATGTGTATTGGCATCTGCAGGAATGTATGCCCCTTTTTGGCACACAAAGATTGAAATATTATGGAATATCAATTTAAATAACTGCCATCTTCAGTTTAGGTCTCACAATAAATTGTATCCTTTAAAAGAAAGTGTAACTCTTAAAGCTGTCTTTTGAATAAGCTCTGTCTTTTGAATAATAATGAGGCCATAACAATAGCAAAGGCCAAGAACATAAAGTGAGGCATACTTTCAACCAGCTCAACACAAAACAGTATCAACAATACTTCTGTTCTCTGAGACTGAGGATACATTCTTTCATCTGGAATTAAAGTGCAGTATTTGGAAACATAAAGATAGAGTTCTTATCTAAAGTAAAAGTGCCACTGTAATATTTTAAATATTAAAAAACATGCTGGCTAGTGGCTATCAATAAATGTTGCATAAACATTGATCAAACACTGCACTATTTAGAAACAACACTCCTCTGTTCATTTTATTTTCATATTCTTCTGCAAGAAAGTGAGTTTGTCCACATTGTCTGCCAGGAGGCGAGACCTACTTGCAGTGACTATGTCCCCTGCCGAGAAAACGCGCTCACTTGGAACAGATGTACCTGGGATAGCGAGGTTACACTGTGCCAACTTAGCAATGTGAGGATACTTATGCTCATTGCTCTTCCACCATGCAAGTGGACCTTCATCCACAGAGATGCAGCCTGTGGCCTTGTATGAGGTGACCTCTTCATGAATGATGTCTGACAAATGCTTTGTGCTTCTGTCCTCTGTTGCAAACAAGTCTGCAAATACCATTGCCATGGCAGATTTTTTCTGGGGAGGAGAGGTCTCTCAAAAAAACAGCCATTATCACTAGGATAATTGATGATACATTACATTTACTTTAGATATACAAAATAAAAACACAATACCTGCTTTTGAATGTCCACAATGTCCTTGGTGAGTTCATCATAGATTTTCTTAACACAGGCTTCTTCCAGGTAAGGCATTGACTTGAATCTTGGATCCAGTGCAGTGGCTCTGTGCAGATAATCCTGAAGACTAGGGTCATTGTATCTGCCTTTAAGGTCTTTATAGATTGCTGCCTTAGCTTCTTTGATTGTGGTACTGTTACTGTCCTCCTGCACTTGTTGTCGTGGATTTCAGGATCATCTTCTGCATTGGGATAATCATCGAATTTGAGGGGGATGTCTCTGTGCTCATGAAGGTGGTTACATTCTTCAGGGGTTTGCCAGTCTTGTCTCACTGTCATTTAACACAGACGTTTCCGTAGCTTTTTTCTTCACGTCTTTGCCTGTTGCTCCACATAATGCTCTAACATGTCATATGTGAGTTAGTTCTAACGAGTTGCTACATCATGTATTAGATTGTGAACAGGCAATTCCAGCATATCCTGCTTGGTTTTTAGGACATGGGCAGCTGTCGTGCTTCGGTGAAAGAAGCTAACCACCTTCCTAACCTTCCCTAGGAGTCGGGATACAGGGTTGAGCGAGATTGCGCTCTTGGCTGAAGGTTTACTGTGTGTGCGAAAGCACCCGATCTGTGGCCCAAGTCCCGCTGCTAAATTGATAGCATTCGCTATATTTTTAGCATTATCTGTCGTGACAGGAATTGTGCTGTTGGCCCTCTCCAGTTTCCATTCCGTCACCGAGTCTGTCAATATTTCAGAGAGATGCTCACGTATGCTCGGTATGACTTTCATAAACGGGGCGGGTTTGCAGAACGCAGCTTCTCATTTCCCAGTCCGGAGTAATGTAAATGAGCAGTCACTGTGAGGTAACTTTCAGTGGCCCTGGAGGTCCATCCATCGGTGGTGAGAGCTACGTGGGCTGTGTGGGACAATTCTTTGGCACGTTTTTCTCGTGTCTCGTCATATAGTTTTGGAACTACAGAGGTGCCGAAGTGTCGGCGGGAGGGAATGTTGTAGCGGGGCTCGAGTATTTTCATCAACTGACGAAATCCTTCACCCTCAATCACACTATATGGCATCGTATCTTTTGCAATAAACAACCCGATCGCTTCCGTTATGGCCATTGGCCTGGCCGAGTTATCACTGAGAGGCTGCTTAAATGCTGAGGAGAGAAGTTGTTGCGTAACCTGCGGCTCTCTCTTCCTTATGCTGTCTACCGACACATTGGGGCGACGTCTTTTCAGATGAGTAAGCATGTGAGCTAGCATGTGTCGCCAAGAGCATATTGAACACGTGTTGCACAATGCTTGCACACAGTCGCAGTCCTTTCTGTCGTTTTTATTTCCGCTGTCCTCATTGGCAACCTGAAATCTAAAATGTTCCCACACACCAGACCTATTTGAGGCCGGCGCATCCTGCAACTCCGGCAGTCTTCCTTGTCTCTCACACTTGCCATTTCTAACGACCCGCGCGCAGCACTCCAGACTCCACGCTCCTTTCGCGTGAAAGGGAAACACATTGTCACATACGGGAATCAATTCCACATGCCATAAATAGCCTGAACCGTAGGACCGTACGACGAACACACACTCCGAACCGTGACATGCCAACCGCACGGTTGAGTTTTTTTCAAAAACCGTGCCACCCCTAATATATATATATCGATATAGATGTATAGATATATAGATATATAGATGTAGAGAGGATAAAGCCTGATATATTGATATCGGCAATCTTTTACTCCCTAATATCCGTATCTGCATCAGCCCCTAAAATCCACTATCGGTCGGCTCTAATTCCTATATAGGCTACTGTTTAAGCAATTTCACACGAGAGGTAGTGCTGTTGTACTGAATATCAGGACGCCTGTGATTCGTCGTAGGTATGAGGCCATAGGCCGAGTGCCCAAGATAATCACAGCCGTGCTGATCTTTAGTACAACAGCACAACCTCGAGTGTGATATTGCTTTTATATTAACAGTTCCACAAGCACCATTTATTACTTAACAGTTATAAGCAACAACAGATTATGATTTGTTTGTTTATTTAATGATTTGTTTAGCCCCGCCAACACAAATAGATCCGCAACTGGACTGGGACTGAACTGTTGCCAAGCAAAACATAAACACACTAGCTTGCTACTTTGTGTAGGTCTACACGTTACTGAAGACCAGCTAGCCTACTATTTATCTATGTTTCCATTTATTGTGCAACCAGTGAAATAAGAGTCTGTTGACTTCTTTAATTTCTCGAAGTCGGCTGATGTCATATGAGCACACCTGGAGGTTTGCGTTCAAGTATCCAGGCTTCTTTCCTTCCCTTCGTCCTCTTCTGACAACCATACGTAATTCAACTCAAATGTTATGTCTGGAAATATTTTCATCTTTGCAGTGCAGTTTGTTGGAATCGAAGCTACATAAAGACCGTTAATAACATTAACGGATATTATGTATAGTAAAAAGTCCCAGTGCTGTTATACTCAATATTATAAAGCACTCATGGAATGCTTCTTGTCCAATCAAATTACTTGGTCAGAACTAACTGTTGTATAAACATAGATGAATACTTTATTGATCCTGGATGAAATTGAAATGTCATGTGTATTGTACATGCATACATGTGGGCCTTACACATAGAAGTGAATAGACATACATACTGTATATATTTTGGCTCTTGTGTTTAATGAGGGATACATGGTTTTAGGTTTTAACAGATTTTTATTGACATGTTTTCAGAACTTGATTTTTGTATTATGCTTCATTTTTTATTATTACTAGTGTGTTTTATATGTGTAGCATGTTATAGTTTGGAAGGACAAAACTCTGGTAAAAGTTATAGATGATAGTTTCACATTTTGTGGCTATTCCCATGGACATTCAAGCATAACAAAGCAAAATCTTGGCACTAAATATGTCATTTGTTTTTCATTCTTAATCAATCGTGTGTGTGTGTGTGTGTGTGAGAGAGTGTGAGAAATGTAAATATTTTACTTTGAATACACAAACAATACAATAAAAGCATCTGGCATTTTGAATATAAGGCAAAAGAAAAACAGAATTGGGCACTGCAAAGCAACACTGCCCTCATTAGCAGCGGAAGTGCACCCCTCAGCAGGACAGGAAGTTCACCCCTCAGTAGCACAGGAAGTGCAGCGCGGTCTTGCAGTGGAGGCCCTGCAGCTCTCCGCTGTGGCTCAGGGATCCACAAGTATAGCACTGCTGCGTATCACAGGTGGAGCAGGGCTGCCCCTGCAGGCCCATCCGCAGGGAGGCGTTGTTTCCCAGCGGCTCCCCCTGCAACCACATCCAGCGCGCCCCCAAGTGCCTCAACCCCACCCACACACGCTCGCCGGCCTGGGCCTCCCGGATCTCGCGGCTAGCCACCAGCAGGTCCGTCTCAGAGGCCAGGCTGGCGAGGTCGTCGTGCCGCTCCCGGCAGTACTCCAGCGCTTCCTCCCAGGTCCGCCGCTCTGTCACCACCACCACCAGGTTCAGGCAGAGGAAGCGGCGGGTGCGAGGGTCCGTGGGGGCGTACAAATCGTATGTTTCCTCCTGGCACCTCACGCATAGTTTAGCCTGGTGCCCCGAGCTGGACGGTTGTCCACTCGCCCAGGGCAGGTTGGAGGCGTTGCCGCCCCCAGACCAACGCCAGCTCGCCCCGGCGGTCTCTCCGCGGTACAATCCCACCCAGAAAAATCGGACATTTATTCCTTGTACCGCCTTGTGGATCTCATCCATGTCCTGGCTGATGGAGAAGGAGGCGAGCTCGGTGAAGTGTGTCCGACAGTGTAACTGAGCACCAGGCCAGGCCCGCCATTTATCAACGAATACGTACTTCCCAGCCGCCACTGAGCTCGCTGCGAGGAGCATTGTGTAAATACAGCGTCTCATCGAGAGCATCATTTCCAGCCGTCCGAGATACAGGAGTCCGGAGCAGGTTGCACGAAGCGAGCAGATGAGGTGCTCAGTGGGATCTGAGAGTAGAGACACGGGAGAGGCGAGCTCACAGGAAGGAAACTTTGAATATGTCAATGGTTATTGGGCATAGCTAATGAGCTATGCCGCCACAGGCTGACAAAACATCGTTCTGCCACCCCTGATGTACGTATAGGAGCGGGGTGGGAAAGAGTTCAAATGTGCTCGTTACATCTAGGCCCTGTTTACATGTGAGATTCTCCCAGCCTTTTGATTGTCTAGACTTTTTAGTTTGATAAAAAATTTCCGTTCAGTGTTTACCACAAGGAACACTGTGCACACAAGCGTATGTGTGTTGATACATAGGGGCAGTTTATGAGGGATCCCGGCCTATGTGTGCGCACTCAACAGGCTTTTTTTTGGACAAACATTAGCTGATATTCAGCGACCTACACACCCTCTCTGAAATCCTCTCCAATACCTAGTAGACATGTTTACATCCTTTCTGAAATAAGTAAAGACAGATCTCCCTTGTCATTTATTGTATGTATATGAATATATTCTGTGTATATCAGCTCCACCCCCAGGATACAATGATATATATAGATAGATAGATAGATAGATGTAGAGAGGATAAAGCCTGATATATCTATCTGCAATCTTTTACTCCCTAATATCCGTATCTGCATCGGCCCCTAAAATCCAGTATTGGTCGGCTCTAATTCCTATATAGGCTACTGTTTAAGCAATTTTGCACGAGAGGTAGTGCTGTTGTACTGAATATCAGCACGCCTGTGATTCGTCGTAGGAACGAGGCCATAGGCCGAGTGCCCAAGTTAATCACAGCCGTGCTGATCTTTAGTACAACAGCACGACCTCGAGTGTGATATTGCTTTTATACAACAGTTCTACAAGCACCATTTATTATTTAACAGTAATAAGCAACAACAGATTATGATTTGTTTGTTTATTTAATGATTTGTTTAGCCCCGCCAACACAAATAGATCCGCAACTGGACTGGGACTGAACTGTTGCCAAGCAAAACATAAACACACTAGCTTGCTACTTTGTGTAGGTCTACACGTTACTGAAGACCAGCTAGCCTACTATTTATCTATGTTTTCATTTATTGTGCAACCACTGAAATAAGAGTCTGTTGACTTCTCTAATTTCTCGAAGTCGGCTGATGTCATATGAGCACACCTGGAGGTTTGCGTTCAAGTATCCAGGCTTCTTTCCTTCCCTTCGTCCTCTTCTGACGACCATACGTAATTCAACTCAAATGTTATGTCTGGAAATATTTTCATCTTTGCAGTGCAGTTTGTTGCAATCTAAGCTACATAAAGACCGTTAATAACATTAACAGATATTATGTATAGTAAAAAGTCCCAGTGCTGTTATACTCAATATCAGCACTCATGGAATGCTTCTTGTAAAATCAAATTACTTGGTCAGAACTAACTGTTATATAAACATAGATGAATACTTCATTGATCCTGGATGAAATTGAAATGTCATGTGTATTGTACATGCATACATGTGGGCCGTACACATAGAAGTGAATAGACATACATACTGTATATATTTTGGCTCTTGTGTTTAATGAGGGATACATGGTTTTAGGTTTTAACAGATTTTTATTGACATGTTTTCAGAACTTGATTTTTGTATTATGCTTCATTTTTTATTATTACTAGTGTGTTTTATATGTGTAGCATATAAAACAGCATGTAGCATGTTATAGTTTGGAAGGACAAAACTCTGGTAAAAGTTATAGATGATAGTTTTACATTTTGTGGCTATTCCCATGGAAATTCAAGCATAACAAAGCAAAATCTTGGCACTAAATATGTCATTTGTTTTTCATTCTTAATCAATCGTGTGTGTGTGTGTGTGTGTGTGTGTGTGTGTGTGTGTGTGTGTGTGTGTGTGTGTGTGTGTGTGTGTGTGTGTGTGTGTGTGTGTGTGTGTGTGTGTGTGTGTGTGTGTGTGTGTGTGTGTGTGTGTGTGTGTGTGAGAGGGTGTGTGAGAAATGTAAATATTTTACTTTGAATACACAAACAATACAATAAAAGCATCTGGCATTTTGAATATAAGGCAAAAAAAGAAAAACAGAATTGGGCACTGCAAAGCAACACTGCCCTCATTAGCAGCGGAAGTGCACCCCTCAGCAGGACAGGAAGTTCACCCCTCAGTAGCACAGGAAGTGCAGCGCGGTCTTGCAGTGGAGGCCCTGCAGCTCTCCGCTGTGGCTCAGGGATCCACAAGTATAGCACTGCTGCGTATCACAGGTGGAGCAGGGCTGCCCCCGCAGGCCCATCCGCAGGGAGGCGTTGTTTCCCAGCGGCTCCCCCTGCAACCACATCCAGCGCGCCCCCAAGTGCCTCAACCCCACCCACACACGCTCGCCGGCCTGGGCCTCCCGGATCTCGCGGCTAGCCACCAGCAGGTCCGTCTCAGAGGCCAGGCTGGCGAGGTCGTCGTGCCGCTCCCGGCAGTACTCCAGCGCTTCCTCCCAGGTCCGCCGCTCTGTCACCACCACCACCAGGTTCAGGCAGAGGAAGTACCGTTGGTGACTTTGTGTGGCATACAGACCGTAGTAGCTTTCCCGGCACTTCACACATAGTTCACCCTTGTGCCCTAAGCTGGACGGTTGTCCACTCGCCCAGGGCAGGTTGGAGGCGTTGCCGCCCCCCGACCAGCGCCAGCTCGCCCCGGCCGTCTTTCCACGATACAGTCCCACCCAGAAATAGTGGTGCCTGGTTCCCGCTTGCGCCTTGCGGATCTCAACCCTGTCCTGGCTGATAGAGAAGAAGGCGAGCTCGGTGAAGTGTGTCCGACAGTATAACTGTGCATCAGGCCAGGTCAGCCATTTCTCAACGAATACGTACTTCCCAGCCGCCGCTGAGCTCACTGCGAGGAGCATAGCGTAAATATAGTGTCTCATCGAGAACGTCATTTTTCCACTGCGCGAGGTACGGGAGTCCGGAGCAGGTTGCACGTCGCCGCTTGGATGTGGTGCCCGTGGGATCTGACAGCCAGACATGGGAGAGGCAAGCTCACATCACCTTGATGGCAAAGTGAAAAAATGTCCTCTGGCTGTTCACACGATAGGCCATGCAAAGTATTCAAAATCCGATGCAAATATTTCTACTGCTTTCGATAGCACTGCTCCCCGACCTGTTGCCACCCATTCATCATGGATGCAGTCCAACTGATTTTCAGCAATTAATCAATAGTACACCCTGGTTCTGGGTCGAAGTGTCCCAACTCCCAGCTTGTGAGGATGGAGAGTCGACTCCAAAATACTAAAGTGAAGTGCAAAAAACACAACCGCAAATCAGAAAACACAACAGCAAATTGCAAGGTGGCCCTGAAGTGCAAAACACGTCAGCAAATCAGAAAACACAACACCAAATCAGAAAACATCAGGTTTGAGTCTCTAATGCTGTTGTGTTTTGCACTTTTGACCAAAAGAGTTGTGTCCATCATGTCAATTCTAAGTATCGATTCGAAAAATACACAGAATTGGCGTCAGTTACATATACATTCCATCTGATTCATTACATGGACTCTGAGTCAGAATAGCACACTTTTTGAGAAGGACAGCTTTTATGTGCAATGACAGTATGCCCTAGTGCGGAGATTCCGTGATAAATAAATACATTTCTGCGTCAGTACACACACACATAAATGCATTATTCACATGTAGACAAATTCTTGCTCTTTCACATACAAGTGGAGTTCTGTGTACACACCAGTGCTTGAGTTTGTCAATGTTTAAAAGAAGAGCATGTTTTTTTGTAAGTGCATTCAAATGATGTCCATGTAGTGATGATAGTAAGATACTGGATTTTTCTTTGCAGTTGAAAGATTTCTGAAACAAGAAACTCTAAATGGTGCCTGACACGATTGCTGAAATGGTATTGGCATTGTATTCCAAACCATTGATGTAAGCCTCTCTTGTGTACATTTTTTCACTGAAAAAATGCCACAAACCAATAGCAACGGCGACTGACAAATATTTATTAAACCAAAACCTCAGGGAAACAAAACAAACAAAACAACAACGACATGAACGACTGCATCGAATATTTCTGCAGGTTATGTATTCTTATGCAGATTCATAGTGCTTGAGTCCTCCCCAGGGAAATCGTTACCGCGACGATGGCTCTGTTCATCCTAGAGATATTATAATACAAAATGGAGAATACAAATTTAATATTGCAAAAGTATATCTTTAAAACTATATATTTACATGATTATCCATACATTATTCTGTAGCGTTTGTATGTTTGTACTGCTGTCAGCTATCTCTTGTTAAAGAGGTGCACAACCTCAATGAGTTGTACCTGAATAAATAAATGTAAATTAAATGGCCTCATCCAAACATTCACACATGAACGAGACGAGTCACACAGACTCCTCTCCTAGCCATTTCTTCCTCTCTGTGTATTTAATTTATTTTGTGTCGCTCCTCCACTTTTGTTCATACGCTTTGATTTGTTCTCGGCCTCACTTGTCAGTGGCTGTGATAAAAGCGTCCGTGAAATGTAACGTCGTAACAGAAATGTCTCTCTGCAGAGCGGTGACAGACAGCATCAACCAGCTGATCACCCTGTGCACCCAGCAGGCCCCGGGCCAGAAGGAGTGTGACAACGCCCTGAGGGAGCTTGAGGTAAACACACGCACACGCACACGCGCACACACGTCCTTGTTGAGCAACGAGCGTGGCTGCCTAGCAACGGACCTCTGCTGGCCTCTCATCGTCAAAGCCCTGGCAATCTCTTCATGACCTTGTCTCTCACCGTTTAATCTTTTAAGAGCAACGCATGCCGGGGAGGGTGAACTACGAGTGAATGTTTGCAGAATAGAACAGAGCGATAGACAACATACTTACTCCACAACATCTTGAGGTCTGCCTTAACACTGTTATAAAATAAGGGCGCAAAACGTGACCAATTTTATTCAAATGTATTATTTCGGCAGAATTATTTTTATATTTGACTTTCTCATACTTGTGTTTTCGTATTTTAGGGTTAGTGTGTCCTTTTCAAAGGGAAAGGACGAACGTGGTATAAAGAAAAATTAATTGGCTTGCCTTACTTTTATTTATTTGATTTCTTAAGTCACAGCAGTACAGTACAGAAATGATAATAATGAAAAATGGATAACGATGAAAGAATACTTCACTTTTGAACTCATTTAAAGCATTGGTAATGATCTTTGAGGTAATGTGGGTGTGTCTCTCGCCGACCGCAGGCCGTGAGGGGGTTGCTGGACAGCCCCAATGAGCCGGTCAGTGACCTCTCCTACTTCCACTGCATCGAAAGCGTCATGGAAAACTCTAAGGTAGGGTCCTGTGTGTGTGTGTGTGTGTGTGTGTGTGTGTGTGTGTGTGTGTGTGTGTGTGTGTGTGTGTGTGTGTGTGTGTGTGTGTGTGTGTGTGTGTGTGTGTGTGTGTGGCTGTGGGATGGTGTCTGTTTGACCCTCTGGGGAGCGTGCATGCGAGGGAATGTGCTGAAGTCACCGGTTGTCCCGCATGGAGAGAAATATAGCTCAGCGCCGCGATTCCACGGCCCCTCTCTCCCCCCTCTTGACCCCCTGACCTCTCCGTGCTGAACTGGCAGGTGCTCGGGGAGTCCATGGCGGGCATTTCCCAGAACTGTAAGCTGGGCGACGTGGGGGCCTTCGGAGACTGCGTGGGGTCGGCCTCCAAGGCGCTGTGTGGTCTGACGGAGGCTGCGGGACAGGTACGGCGGTGCATGTCCGACCCAAGCAGTGGAGCTCAGTGCTGTAAGGGGTGAGATGAGGGCTTAACGTGTCACTGTATGGCCCGTCATCTCATGGATGGCCTTGTCTTTTTTTTAATCTTTTGAATAGCACCTTTAGCGGTGGAAGACATTATCATAGCTATTATTATTATTTATAACAATTATTATGTTCCTTTTTTTTAATGTATTTATTTAATGTTATCTTACTTATTATCATTATATAATCATTATTATGAAAAAATAAATTGTGGTGTGTGTGTGTGTGTGTGTGTGTGTGTGTGTGTGTGTGTGTGTGTGTGTGTGTGTGTGTGTGTGTGTGTGTGTGTGTGTGTGTGTGTGTGTGTGTGTGTGTGTGTGTGTGTGTCAGGCGGCCTACCTCGTGGGTGTATCGGACCCCAACAGCCAGGCGGGTCACCAGGGTCTCGTGGACCCCATACAGTTTGCCAAGGCCAACCAGGCCATCCACATGGCCTGTCAGAACCTGGTGGACCCCGACAGCAACCCCTCCCAGGTGACCCCCGCACCCCGCCACCAAGCACACCGCCACGTGTACTTCACGTTCTCCGTATGCGTCACGTTCTCCGTATACGTCACGTTCTCCGTATCTCTCGGCTCTGTCCCGCTCTCACTCTGTCTGTATATCTCTGTCATAGCTCTTTCCATCTCATTAGTTTTTATCTATCCCGCTCTATCTTTGTATATTTTTCTATCCATCACTCAGTGTCTCTATATTTCAATCCCTCTTGCTGTTTCTTTATGTCTCTCCTGCTCTCTCTCTCTCTCTCTCTCTCTCTCTCTCTCTCTGCCTCTCTCTCTCTCTCCGTTTGACTCTCTATGGTCTGCGTTGCAGGTCCTGTCCGCGGCCACCATCGTGGCCAAGCACACCTCCGCGCTGTGCAACGCGTGTCGCCTGGCCTCCTCCAAGACCGCCAACCCCGCCGCCAAGAGACACTTTGTCCAGTCGGCCAAGGAGGTCGCCAACAGCACGGCTAACCTGGTCAAAACCATCAAGGTCAGTCTCGACACTGCTCCCCCCGCCCCACTTCTACCTTAGAGTTTACTCTTATTAAAGTCCATTCACGTCCGCTGAGTTCTAACGTCCTCTCTCTCTCTCTCTGTCTCTCTGTGTCCCTCTCCCCCTCTCTCACCCCTCAAGGCCCTTGATGGAGACTTTTCGGAGGAGAACCGGAACAAGTGTGGCGTTGCCACGGCGCCGCTCATCGAGGCGGTGGAGAACCTCACGGCCTTTGCCTCCAACCCAGAGTTCGCCACCGTGCCAGCCCAGATCAGCCGCCAGGTAGGAGCACTCCCCCGCCCGCCCACGCACGTGCAGGCAGCGATGTTGTTTACAGGGTGTGTTTGTTGGTCCACACGAGTGCACAAGATCGAGGGTTCCTGCTGGGAGGTAACCGTGATCTCTGCAGCCGGCACCTTCACTCACTATGTATTTGTAGCTATATTAGGTGAGTGCCGCAAGCATCCTTCACTATTGTTATTCTTAGGCTTTATAATTATTCTTTCTTTTTTTCTTTATTATTCGCTACAAACTTTGGCAGGTCTAGAGACTCCATTCCACTTTTCAAATGTTCATATTTGCTTGGAATCGTGCGCTACCATTCAAATCTTGTTACTATTTTATACGTACATTGTACAATATTACGCTAGAAGCGAAATTCTAATGTACTTAACAACGTCATGCTATCTACACAAACAATGTGTCATATGAAAGCTGAGATTCCAAAGAGTCCAATAGTATGAGCCATATCATTCTGTGACCTTAACTATATGTGAAAAAATAATGTCAATAACACTTTTCCAAGTTACTATGAAATGATGAAACATGCACGCAGGCATGCACTTCTCCTGCATTTTTACATTGTTAATTCCATTTAGATGTTTGAACTTTGTAACTAGGTTGCTTTATTAAAAATATATGATATATGATATATATAGTGCAACTAAACTTTGCATTACAGCACAGTGTCAAGTTATGACAGTAGAACCTATACATGTATTTTCGCTCCAAAGTAATGTGGAAGGAAATGAAGCTCTGCTATATTTCAAATAACCCTGCAGATGATTGGTTTTATTATTACGCCTTGTGCAGTTTTATGCAGTGCAGTGTTGAAATCATATTACAACAAATTGAAATGGCTATCTTTTTCATTATAGGGCTGTGCGGCCCAGGAACCCATCATCCAATCGGCACGCTCCATGCTAGACAGCTCCACCTACCTGTTGAAGACTGCACGTTCATTGGTCATCAACCCTAAGGACCCGCCCACCTGGTCTGTGCTGGCTGGTCACTCCCGAACCGTGTCTGACTCCATCAAGGCCCTCATCACCGCCATCAGGTTGGTCAGCTTCTACCCTGACCCTTAATACGTCTCCCTAATATGACCTTAGTCTAGATTAAAGTCTAGATTAAAGAACAGGTTTAACATCATGAACATCCACATCAAGATTGTGGATGTTGAACCCACCTGCTAGGAGTCAAACACATTCTAACCAGTAGAGTATCCCCTGCACCCACACTAAGGGAACATTAAGCTAGCTTTTGCTTCAAAAGCAATTTTTTGCTCCGTCATTGAATATTTGCACATTTGCAATATTTGAGTGGACAATGAGGCACTAAGTGACAGGAAGTGAGGGGGCCCCACATCTTCTCTTAATCAGGGCGACTGTAACTGCAGTTTATCCACTGTCGCCGGGGGACACCTCACTGTCCCGGAGCCCACACACATGCAGGCGCCCTTAGCGGTAGCACATTAGCACATCATTAATTGTGCAGCGACGGATGGGCGGTTCATCTTCGGGTGACTCGAGTCCGAATCCTCCCCCAGACTGCCAATGTGAGGACGAAAAAAATGTGACGTGGTTTTCAAAGTCATTCTAATCACACGGTGCCACAGCCTGCCACATCTGGGAATGGCTTCTCTACTCCAAACCGTTCGCCCACATCTCGACATTTTTCAAATTACTTTATTTTTTTTGTGTGTGCCCTAACGGCATGTCACTCTGCGCAGAGATAAAATTTCTAACTAACCCCCCGCCCCCCCCCCCCCCCCACACACACACACACACACACACACACACACACACACACACACACACACACCCACACACACACACACACACACACACACACACACACACACACACACACACACACACACACACACACACACACTGCCGTCACAGTGTCCCAGTAAGGCTGGCGGGCTTCAATCCTAATTTAACAGCACAGTTTGATCTCTGGCTGGCTCCCGTACTCCCGAGTCAGCAGATGTGAAGTTTTAACGAGAGAAACTCTACAGTAGAAATGATAGCAGTGCTGTCGAAGGAAAGTCAAAAATCTGCTCATGTCTCCCTTTTCATTTTCACTTTTTACTAAAGTTCATTCTAGTCTTGCCCTAAATGTTGTTATTTTCTAGTAGTAGTAGTAACTCACGCTGATGTTTTGCTCATCTCTTCCTTTCGTCGCTCTACCTCTACCTACACTCTCTCTCTCTTGTCTCTGTCTCTCTTCCCCTCTCTCTCCCACTCTGTTGCCGTCTCGCTCTTTCTCTCCAGGGACAAGGCCCCAGGCCAGCGCGAGTGCGACTCGTCCATTGATAACATCAACCAGTGTATCCGGGATATTGAGCAGGCGTCCCTGGCCGCAGTCAGCCAGAACCTGCCCTGCAGGGACGATATCTCACTGGAGGTACGAGAAGCCTGCAGGAATCTCTTGTCTGTTTCCTTTGTATCCAAAATTCTTTCCATCCCTTTCTTTTTCTTCCCTTCTCCCTGTATCTCTTTCTTCCCGTCTCGTTCTGTCTGCATCGCCCTGTCTCTCTCCCTGTCTCTGTCTCGCGCTGCACCTCTCGCTCTGTCTTTATCCGCATTTGTTTTTCGCCCCAACGTGAGATGGATTATTATCCTATCCAAGGGTAGTAAAAACATTGTCGGCCTGTCGACTGGAACTCGCACTTTTGATTCGCCAGCCCCTTCCTGTGTCCAGGGAGGTGGCTTACTGTGAAGGTAGAGGAGGCAGCGCTAGAAACCTCATTCTGTTTCTGTTGGAAACCCACACACATTTCCTTGATGTCTGTGGGTCCCTCGTGAAAACTTGATGCAACAACATTTGTGCGTTGTTCATTATACAAAATAATGTTTTTCATCTTTCTTCCGCAGGCGCTGCAAGACCAGCTGACGTCCAGCGTACAGGAGATTGGTCACCTTATCGATCCCGTTTCCACGGCAGCCAGGGGCGAAGCAGCCCAGCTCGGCCACAAGGTATACAGCTCTGCACTGCCTCAGATCGACTGTACTTATAGCATGGTAGAATTTATAATATTCCCTGTTCTTCTTCCTCCTACTCCTTGTCCTTCTGCCCCTCCTCCTGCTCCTTCCTCCTCCTCCTCCTACTCATTGTCCTGCTTCCCCTCCTCCTGCTCCTTCTCCTTGTCCCCCTCCTCCTGCTCCTTCCTCCTCCTACTCCTTCTCCTTCTGCCCCTCCTCCTGCTCCTCCTCCCACTCCTTGTCCTTCTGCTCCGGCTCCTTCCTCCTCCTGCTCCTTGTTTTTCTGCCCCTCCTCCGGCTCCTTCCCCCTCCTTCTCCTTGTCCTTCTGCTCCTCCTCCTGCTCCTTGTTTTTCTGCCCCTCCTCCGGCTCCTTCCCCTTCCTTCTCCTTGTCCTTCTGCTCCTCCTCCTGCTCCTGCTCATTGCTCCTCCAGGTGGCCCAGTTGGCCGGCTACTTTGAGCCTCTGATTGTGGCGTCGGTGGGCGTGGCATCCAGGCTGAAGGACCACCAGCAGCAGATGACCTTCCTGGACCAGACCAAGACGCTGGCAGAGTCCACCCTACAGATGCTCTATGCTGCCAAGGAGGGGGGTGGCAACCCCAAGGTAACCACGGCAACAAGAATTGGATCGTTTTTTTTTTGGTTTTTTATATTTTATAGCTCAAGCTTGCAAGGTTGTTTTTTTTCGAAATGCAAAAGTCTCTGCTTTGAAATTGTTGCACCACATTGCTGTAAGAAGGAATTTAACCAAACCACCTATTCAATTACGTTTTACTTGTGTAAATGTATGTTTTTTTTATTTAACGACTTAGTCAAGTCATCTTTGATTTGAGTTGTCATGTTGCGTTATCAATAATAGGGGACCTATGTCGCAACAACCTTGGGTTTGTACTTGGACTAAATTTACACAACACCCTTTATTTATAGGAACACTTACATATCTGTTGGATTTTTACACATTAAAAAAAAAATAATAATTTTAATTGATCCTCCTGAATGATCCAAATAGATCATTCAGAGTTGCTGTCAAACCTGTTGTATGATCCGCTTTGTTTTTAATGACACCACATCATGGGACCGCCCCCCCCAGGCATCCCACACCCATGAGGCCATAGCGGAGGCTGCTCAGCTGATGCGGGAGGCGGTGGAGGACATCATGATCACCCTGAACGAGGCGGCCAGCGAGGGGGGGAATGTGGGCGGCATGGTTGACTCCATCGCTGAGGCCATGAGCAAGGTCAGGGGTCATCCTTATCGTGACATGACACTGTCAAGGTCAGGGGTCATCCTTATCATGACGCTGTCAAGGTCAAAGGTCATTTTTATGATACAGCACAACGTCAAGTTTAGAGTTCATCCTTATGATTACATGACACTGTCAAGGTCAGAGTTCATCCTTATTATTACATCACACTGTCAAGAACATGACTGAGGTCAGAGGTAGTATTCATTAAAAGTTATAGGAAAACAAACCTATCTGCAGCCATTTTTAGATATTTCCACTTTATATATTATCTATTCTTTCAGGGTAAGAATATGTCGATTTCTTTCTGCTGTGCACCCTCTCTTTTTTAAAGCCCATTATTGAATTGTCGACAATGATGAATATAGTTAAAAAGTACAGTTTCTAAGTGTGCGTGCACTTCCCAGCTGGACGAAGGCACCCCCCCAGGGGTGGAGGGCTGCTTCGTGGACTACCAGACCAACATGGTGAGGCACTCCAAGGCCATCGCCGTCACCGCACAGGAAATGGTGAGGACCAGTCACGTTTCAGACGAGTTAAATACTCACGGATCAAACAGTGGCCTTGTATACAAGTTTGCGAGCACTTGAACCTGAAAGTCATCCGTGATCTGAGCTTGTACGTGTTTCCTGTGCTGTTCCGGATGGTTTGACAGAAGATGAAGAACGAGATGGAAATGACGTGGACCATACGTGTATACGCAATGAATGAATGTTTGTGTGTGACATCTTGACATCTGTTTAACATTTTAAATGAAACATGATGTTGGGTTATTAGATATGACGCACACACAGACATACGATGTCTGTGTGTGCGTAAGATAGCCAAGCCGTCCCAGCCAAGTCACTCACATGCTTTTAACATCTGATGTGTGTCAGATGACCAAGTCGGTGACCTGTCCAGAGGAGCTGGGGGGGCTGGCCTCCCAGGTGACGGTGGACTACAGCCAGCTCGCCGTCCAAGGGCGACTGGCCGCCCACACGGCTGAGCCCGAGGAGGTAGGCTTTGTTGTTGTTTGTTTTTGTTGTTGTCACCACTGGTATCCGCGCGTTCTTTTAATAACCTTGGACATCTAATACATATTTATAAGGACCAAACAAAAAGTGGAATGAAAACGAAATGTAAAATATAAAAGCGATAGAAGTATAAAACAGAAACATGAAATATATTATGCAATCAAATGAACAAGCGGATGTATACAACGGTGCAGGGATACATGTGATCAATAATAATGGAAGCTATGGTTTCATTCCATTTTGTATATTATTGTAAATGCATTGCATTTTGTGTTTGAGAGACTAAAATCGGGCAAATAAGAACCGGAAAATAAGCAGGAACACACTTGATATTCCTAGTCCTCCACTCTGCTGATCCATGGTGAGCATCACACCATGCCCTACTCCCCCCCCTCCTCCCCCCCCCCCCCCCCCCCCCCCCCCCCCCCCAGATCGGGTTTCAGATCAAGACCCGGGTGCAGGACCTGGGGCACGGCTGCATCTTCCTGGTCCAGAAGGCCGGCGCGCTGCAGGGCATGCCCTCGGACAGCTTCACCAAGCGGGAGCTCATCGAGTGTGCGCGGGCCGTCACCGAGAAGGTACTGTGGGATATATGTAGGATCGGAAAACAACTTGCCATCTTTATTCATGTTGCACAGTTTGAAAAAAATTGTACCACTTGATGAAGTGACAGAGACACTGCCCTGTTGCTCCATCAGAGGTTGATTTATCTCCCAAAAGTTGAGATGTGCTTCAGAGCAAAGAGAGATGTGCATTGATTATTCTTCAACCTTCAGCTAGACAAGTCTCGTCATGCATCACCATAATTATTTCTAGTCTGCCGCTGTGAGAATCATGAACTAATCAGAGGATTGATAACCCATCCAACCTCTCTTCTATTCCTTTTGAATGGGGTTGGGTTCTGTTTGAGTACAAGAGGGTTAGTCAGCCTCCAGGGTCCTCTAAGACCTACATGAACAGACAAGACATTGACGTGAATGTCAAAATCAAAAGGCAGTTTTCGAACAGTGATTGTGAGCAATGGGATTTGTTTACTGCAAATTCCAGGTCTGATGGGCACATATTCATCCGACCTCTATAACCTAATGAAGTGGTTATTTTTTGGAGTGCGGCCCAGTTCCACCTGATCCACAGGTACCATGGCTTGAGGAACGCTGTTCTTGTGTACTGACTGTGTGTGTGTGT
>NC_140282.1:13282459-13404959 GCF_964030765.1 Micromesistius poutassou
CAGCAGGCCCCGGGCCAGAAGGAGTGTGACAACGCCCTGAGGGAGCTTGAGGTAAACACACGCACACGCACACACACACGCGCACACACGTCCTTGTTGAGCAACGAGCGTGGCTGCCTAGCAACGGACCTCTGCTGGCCTCTCATCGTGAAAGCCCTGGCAATCTCTTCATGACCTTGTCTCTCACTGTTTAATCTTTTAAGAGCAACGCATGCCGGGGAGGGTGAACTACGAGTGAATGTTTGCAGAATAGAACAGAGCGATAGACAACATACTTACTCCACAACATCTTGAGGTCTGCCTTAACACTGTTATAAAATAAGGGCGCAAAACGTGACCAATTTTATTCAAATGTATTATTTCGGCAGAATTATTTTTATATTTGACTTTCTCATACTTGTGTTTTCGTATTTTAGGGTTAGTGTGTCCTTTTCAAAGGAAAAGGACGAACGTGGTATAAAGAAAAATTAATTGGCTTGCCTTGCTTTTATTTATTTGATTTCTTAAGTCACAGCAGTACAGTACAGAAATGATAATAATGAAAAATGGATAACGATGAAAGAATACTTCACTTTTGAACTCATTTAAAGCATTGGTAATGATCTTTGAGGTAATGTCGGTGTGTCTCTCACCGACCGCAGGCCGTGAGGGGGTTGCTGGACAGCCCCAACGAGCCGGTCAGTGACCTCTCCTACTTCCACTGCATCGAAAGTGTCATGGAAAACTCTAAGGTAGGGTCCTGTGTGTGTGTGTGTGTGTGTGTGTGTGTGTGTGTGTGTGTGTGTGTGTGTGTGTGTGTGTGTGTGTGTGTGTGTGTGTGTGTGTGTGTGTGTGTGTGGCTGTGGGATGGTGCCTGTTTGACCCTCTGGGGAGCGTGCATGCGAGGGAATGTGCTGAAGTCACCGGTTGTCCCGCATGGAGAGAAATATAGCTCAGCGCCGCGATTCCACGGCCCCTCTCTCCCCCCTCTTGACCCCCTGACCTCTCCGTGCTGAACTGGCAGGTGCTCGGGGAGTCCATGGCGGGCATTTCCCAGAACTGTAAGCTGGGCGAGGTGGGGGCCTTCGGAGACTGCGTGGGGTCGGCCTCCAAGGCGCTGTGTGGTCTGACGGAGGCTGCAGGACAGGTACGGCGGTGCATGTCCGACCCAAGCAGTGGAGCTCAGTGCTGTCCTCTGCTGTAAGGGGTGAGATGGGGGCTTAACGTGTCACTGTATGGCCCGTCATCTCATGGATGGCCTTGTCTTTTTTTTAATCTTTTGAATAGCACCTTTAGCGGTGGAAGACATTATCATAGCTATTATTATTATTTATAACAATTATTATGTTCCTTTTTTTAAATGTATTTATTTAATGTTATCTTACTTATTATCATTATATAATCATTATTATGAAAAAATAAATTGTGATTTAGTGTGTGTGTGTGTGTGTGTGTGTGTGTGTGTGTGTGTGTGTGTGTGTGTGTGTGTGTGTGTGTGTGTGTGTGTGTGTGTGTGTGTGTGTGTGTGTGTGTGTGTGTGTGTGTCAGGCGGCCTACCTCGTGGGTGTATCGGACCCCAACAGCCAGGCGGGTCACCAGGGTCTCGTGGACCCCATACAGTTTGCCAAGGCCAACCAGGCCATCCACATGGCCTGTCAGAACCTGGTGGACCCCGACAGCAACCCCTCCCAGGTGACCCCCGCACCCCGCCACCAAGCACACCGCCACGTGTACGTCACGTTCTCCGTGTACGTCACGTTCTCCGTGTACGTCACGTTCTCCGTATACGTCACGTTCCCCGTATACGTCACGTTCTCCGTATACGTCACGTTCCCCGTGTACGTCACGTTCTCCGTATACGTCACGTTCTCCGTATACGTCACGTTCTCTGTATACGTCACGTTCTCCGTATACGTCACGTTCTCCGTATGCGTCACGTTCTCCGTATGCGTCACGTTCTCCGTATGCGTCACGTTCTCTGTATACGTCACGTTCTCCGTATACGTCACGTTCTCCGTATGCGTCACGTTCTCCGTATACGTCACGTTCTCCGTATGCGTCATGTTCTCCGTATACGTCGCGTTCTCCGTATGCGTCACGTTCTCCGTATGCGTCATGTTCTCCGTATACGTCACGTTCTCCGTATGCGTCATGTTCTCCGTATACGTCGCGTTCTCCGTATGCGTCACGTTCTCCGTATGCGTCACGTTCTCCGTATACGTCATGTGCTCTCACTCTGTCTGTATATCTCTGTCATAGCTCTTTCCATCTCATTAGTTTTTATCTATCCCGCTCTATCTTTGTATATTTTTCTATCCATCACTCAGTATCTCTATATTTCAATCCCTCTTGCTGTTTCTTTATGTCTCTCGCTCTCTCTCTCTCTCTCTCTCTCTCTCTCTCTCTCTCTCTCTCTCTCTCTCTCTCTCTCTCTCTCTCTCTCTCTCTCTCTCTCTCTCTCTCTCTCTCTCTCTCTCTCTCCGTTTGACTCTCTATGGTCTGCGTTGCAGGTCCTGTCCGCGGCCACCATCGTGGCCAAGCACACCTCCGCGCTGTGCAACGCGTGTCGCCTGGCCTCCTCCAAGACCGCCAACCCCGCCGCCAAGAGACACTTTGTCCAGTCGGCCAAGGAGGTCGCCAACAGCACGGCTAACCTGGTCAAAACCATCAAGGTCAGTCCCGACACTGCTCCCCCCGCCCCACTTCTACCTTAGAGTTTACTCTTATTAAAGTCCATTCACGTCCGCTGAGTTCTAACGTCCTCTCTCTCTCTCTCTGTCTCTCTGTGTCCCTCTCCCCCTCTCTCACCCCTCAAGGCCCTTGATGGAGACTTTTCGGAGGAGAACCGGAACAAGTGTGGCGTTGCCACGGCGCCGCTCATCGAGGCGGTGGAGAACCTCACGGCCTTTGCCTCCAACCCAGAGTTCGCCACCGTGCCAGCCCAGATCAGCCGCCAGGTAGGAGCACTCCCCCGCCCGCCCACGCACGTGCAGGCAGCGATGTTGTTTACAGGGTGTGTTTGTTGGTTCACATGAGTGCACAAGATCGAGGGTTCCTGCTGGGAGGTAACCGTGATCTCTGCAGCCGGCACCTTCACTCACTATGTATTTGTAGCTATATTAGGTGAGTGCCGCAAGCATCCTTCACTATTGTTATTCTTAGGCTTTATAATTATTCTTTCTTTTTTTCTTTATTATTCGCTACAAACTTTGGCAGGTCTAGAGACTCCATTCCACTTTTCAAATGTTCATATTTGCTTGGAATCGTGCGCTACCATTCAAATCTTGTTACTATTTTATACGTACATTGTACAATATTACGCTAGAAGCGAAATTCTAATGTACTTAACAACGTCATGCTATCTACACAAACAATGTGTCATATGAAAGCTGAGATTCCAAAGAGTCCAATAGTATGAGCCATATCATTCTGTGACCTTAACTATATGTGAAAAAATAATGTCAATAACACTTTTCCAAGTTACTATGAAATGATGAAACATGCACGCAGGCATGCACTTCTCCTGCATTTTTACATTGTTAATTCCATTTAGATGTTTGAACTTTGTAACTAGGTTGCTTTATTAAAAATATATGATATATGATATATATAGTGCAACTAAACTTTGCATTACAGCACAGTGTCAAGTTATGACAGTAGAACCTATACATGTATTTTCGCTCCAAAGTAATGTGGAAGGAAATGAAGCTCTGCTATATTTCAAATAACCCTGCAGATGATTGGTTTTATTATTACGCCTTGTGCAGTTTTATGCAGTGCAGTGTTGAAATCATATTACAACAAATTGAAATGGCTATCTTTTTCATTATAGGGCTGTGCGGCCCAGGAACCCATCATCCAATCGGCACGCTCCATGCTAGACAGCTCCACCTACCTGTTGAAGACTGCACGTTCATTGGTCATCAACCCTAAGGACCCGCCCACCTGGTCTGTGCTGGCTGGTCACTCCCGAACCGTGTCTGACTCCATCAAGGCCCTCATCACCGCCATCAGGTTGGTCAGCTTCTACCCTGACCCTTAATACGTCTCCCTAATATGACCTTAGTCTAGATTAAAGTCTAGATTAAAGAACAGGTTTAACATCATGAACATCCACATCAAGATTGTGGATGTTGAACCCACCTGCTAGGAGTCAAACACATTCTAACCAGTAGAGTATCCCCTGCACCCACACTAAGGGAACATTAAGCTAGCTTTTGCTTCAAAAGCAATTTTTTGCTCCGTCATTGAATATTTGCACATTTGCAATATTTGAGTGGACAATGAGGCACTAAGTGACAGGAAGTGAGGGGGCCCCACATCTTCTCTTAATCAGGGCGACTGTAACTGCAGTTTATCCACTGTCGCCGGGGGACACCTCACTGTCCCGGAGCCCACACACATGCAGGCGCCCTTAGCGGTAGCACATTAGCACATCATTAATTGTGCAGCGACGGATGGGCGGTTCATCTTCGGGTGACTCGAGTCCGAATCCTCCCCCAGACTGCCAATGTGAGGACGAAAAAAATGTGACGTGGTTTTCAAAGTCATTCTAATCACACGGTGCCACAGCCTGCCACATCTGGGAATGGCTTCTCTACTCCAAACCGTTCGCCCACATCTCGACATTTTTCAAATTACTTTATTTTTTTTGTGTGTGCCCTAACGGCATGTCACTCTGCGCAGAGATAAAATTTCTAACTAACCCCCCGCCCCCCCCCCACACACACACACACACACACACACACACACACACACACACACACACACACACACACACACACACACACACACACACACACACACACACTGCCGTCACAGTGTCCCAGTAAGGCTGGCGGGCTTCAATCCTAATTTAACAGCACAGTTTGATCTCTGGCTGGCTCCCGTACTCCCGAGTCAGCAGATGTGAAGTTTTAACGAGAGAAACTCTACAGTAGAAATGATAGCAGTGCTGTCGAAGGAAAGTCAAAAATCTGCTCATGTCTCCCTTTTCATTTTCACTTTTTACTAAAGTTCATTCTAGTCTTGCCCTAAATGTTGTTATTTTCTAGTAGTAGTAGTAACTCACGCTGATGTTTTGCTCATCTCTTCCTTTCGTCGCTCTACCTCTACCTACACTCTCTCTCTCTTGTCTCTGTCTCTCTTCCCCTCTCTCTCCCACTCTGTTGCCGTCTCGCTCTTTCTCTCCAGGGACAAGGCCCCAGGCCAGCGCGAGTGCGACTCGTCCATTGATAACATCAACCAGTGTATCCGGGATATTGAGCAGGCGTCCCTGGCCGCAGTCAGCCAGAACCTGCCCTGCAGGGACGATATCTCACTGGAGGTACGAGAAGCCTGCAGGAATCTCTTGTCTGTTTCCTTTGTATCCAAAATTCTTTCCATCCCTTTCTTTTTCTTCCCTTCTCCCTGTATCTCTTTCTTCCCGTCTCGTTCTGTCTGCATCGCCCTGTCTCTCTCCCTGTCTCTGTCTCGCGCTGCACCTCTCGCTCTGTCTTTATCCGCATTTGTTTTTCGCCCCAACGTGAGATGGATTATTATCCTATCCAAGGGTAGTAAAAACATTGTCGGCCTGTCGACTGGAACTCGCACTTTTGATTCGCCAGCCCCTTCCTGTGTCCAGGGAGGTGGCTTACTGTGAAGGTAGAGGAGGCAGCGCTAGAAACCTCATTCTGTTTCTGTTGGAAACCCACACACATTTCCCACATATCCTTGATGTCTGTGGGTCCCTCGTGAAAACTTGATGCAACAACATTTGTGCGTTGTTCATTATACAAAATAATAGTTTTTCATCTTTCTTCCGCAGGCGCTGCAAGACCAGCTGACGTCCAGCGTACAGGAGATTGGTCACCTTATCGATCCCGTTTCCACGGCAGCCAGGGGCGAAGCAGCCCAGCTCGGCCACAAGGTATACAGCTCTGCACTGCCTCAGATCGACTGTACTTATAGCATGGTAGAATTTATAATATTCCCTGTTGACTCTGCCTCTTCCTCCTACTCCTTGTCCTTCTGCCCCTCCTCCTGCTCCTTCCTCCTCCTCCTCCTACTCATTGTCCTGCTTCCCCTCCTCCTGCTCCTTCTCCTTGTCCCCCTCCTCCTGCTCCTTCCTCCTCCTCCTCCTCCTCCTCCTCCTCCTACTCCTTCTCCTTCTGCCCCTCCTCCTGCTCCCCCTCCTTCTCCTTGTCCTTCTGCTCCTCCTCCTGCTCCTGCTCATTGCTCCTCCAGGTGGCCCAGTTGGCCGGCTACTTTGAGCCTCTGATTGTGGCGTCGGTGGGCGTGGCTTCCAGGCTGAAGGACCACCAGCAGCAGATGACCTTCCTGGACCAGACCAAGACGCTGGCAGAGTCCACCCTACAGATGCTCTATGCTGCCAAGGAGGGGGGTGGCAACCCCAAGGTAACCACGGCAACAAGAATTGGATCGTTTTTTTTTTAGGTTTTTTATATTTTATAGCTCAAGCTTGCAAGGTTTTTTTTTTTCGAAATGCAAAAGTCTCTGCTTTGAGATTGTTGCACCACATAGTGTATTGCTGTAAGAAGGAATTTAACCAAACCACCTATTCAATTACGTTTTACTTGTGTAAATGTATGTTTTTTTTATTTAACGACTTAGTCAAGTCATCTTTGATTTGAGTTGTCATGTTGCGTTATCAATAATAGGGGACCTATGTCGCAACAACCTTGGGTTTGTACTTGGACTAAATTTACACAACACCCTTTATTTATAGGAACACTTACATATCTGTTGGATTTTTACACATTAAAAAAAAAAAAACGTTTTAATTGATCCTCCTGAATGATCCAAATAGATCATTCAGAGTTGCTGTCAAACCTGTTGTATGATCCCCTTTGTTTTTAATGACACCACATCATGGGACCGCCCCCCCCCAGGCATCCCACACCCATGAGGCCATAGCGGAGGCTGCTCAGCTGATGCGGGAGGCGGTGGAGGACATCATGATCACCCTGAACGAGGCGGCCAGCGAGGGGGGGATGGTGGGCGGCATGGTTGACTCCATCGCTGAGGCCATGAGCAAGGTCAGGGGTCATCCTTATCGTGACATGACACTGTCAAGGTCAGAGGTCATCCTTATCATGACGCTGTCAAGGTCAAAGGTCATTTTTATGATACAGCACAACGTCAAGTTTAGAGTTCATCCTTATGATTACATGACACTGTCAAGGTCAGAGTTCATCCTTATTATTACATCACACTGTCAAGAACATGACTGAGGTCAGAGGTAGTATTCATTAAAAGTTATAGGAAAACAAACCTATCTGCAGCCATTTTTAGATATTTCCACTTTATATATTATCTATTCTTTCAGGGTAAGAATATGTCGATTTCTTTCTGCTGTGCACCCTCTCTTTTTTAAAGCCCATTATTGAATTGTCGACAATGATGAATATAGTTAAAAAGTACAGTTTCTAAGTGTGCGTGCACTTCCCAGCTGGACGAAGGCACCCCCCCAGGGGTGGAGGGCTGCTTCGTGGACTACCAGACCAACATGGTGAGGCACTCCAAGGCCATCGCCGTCACCGCACAGGAAATGGTGAGGACCAGTCACGTTTCAGACGAGTTAAATACTCACGGATCAAACAGTGGCCTTGTATACGAGTTTGCGAGCACTTGAACCTGAAAGTCATCCGTGATCTGAGCTTGTACGTGTTTCCTGTGCTGTTCCGGATGGTTTGACGGAAGATGAAGAACGAGATGGAAATGACGTGGACCATACGTGTATACGCAATGAATTAATGTTTGTGTGTGACATCTTGACATCTGTTTAACATTTTAAATGAAACATGATGTTGGGTTATTAGATATGACGCACACACAGACATACGATGTCTGTGTGTTTTTTAAGATAGCCAAGCCGTCCCAGCCAAGTCACTCACATGCGTTTAACATCTGATGTGTGTCAGATGACCAAGTCGGTGACCTGTCCAGAGGAGCTGGGGGGGCTGGCCTCCCAGGTGACGGTGGACTACAGCCAGCTCGCCGTCCAAGGGCGACTGGCCGCCCACACGGCTGAGCCCGAGGAGGTAGGCTTTGTTGTTGTGGCTTTGTGTTTTTGTTGTTGTCACCACTGGTATCCGCTCCATTCTTTTAATAACCTTGGACATCTAATACATATTTATAAGGACCAAACAAAAAGTGGAATGAAAACTAAATGTAAAATATAAAAGCGATAGAAGTATAAAACAGAAACATGAAATATATTATGCAATCAAATGAACAAGCGGATGTATACAACGGTGCAGGGATACATGTGATCAATAATAATGGAAGCTATGGTTTCATTCCATTTTGTATATTATTGTAAATGCATTGCATTTTGTGTTTGAGAGACTAAAATCGGGCAAATAAGAACCGGAAAATAAGCAGGAACACACTTGATATTCCTAGTCCTCCACTCTGCTGATCCATGGTGAGCATCACACCATGCCCTACTCCCCCCCCTCCTCCCCCCCCCCCCCCCCCCAGATCGGGTTTCAGATCAAGACCCGGGTGCAGGACCTGGGGCACGGCTGCATCTTCCTGGTCCAGAAGGCCGGCGCGCTGCAGGGCATGCCCTCGGACAGCTTCACCAAGCGGGAGCTCATCGAGTGTGCGCGGGCCGTCACCGAGAAGGTACTGTGGGATATATGTAGGATCGGAAAACAACTTGCCATCTTTATTCATGTTGCACAGTTTGAAAAAAATTGTACCACTTGATGAAGTGACAGAGACACTGCCCTGTTGCTCCATCAGAGGTTGATTTATCTCCCAAAAGTTGAGATGTGCTTCAGAGCAAAGAGAGATGTGCATTGATTATTCTTCAACCTTCAGCTAGACAAGTCTCGTCATGCATCACCATAATTATTTCTAGTCTGCCGCTGTGAGAATCATGAACTAATCAGAGGATTGATAACCCATCCAACCTCTCTTCTATTCCTTTTGAATGGGGTTGGGTTCTGTTTGAGTACAAGAGGGTTAGTCAGCCTCCAGGGTCCTCTAAGACCTACATGAACAGGCATGACATTGACGTGAATGTCAAAATCAAAAGGCAGTTTTCGAACAGTGATTGTGAGCAATGGGATTTGTTGACTGCAAATTCCAGGTCTGATGGGAAACATATTCATCCGACCTCTATAACCTTATGAAGTGGTTATTTTTTGGAGTGCGGCCCAGTTCCACCTGATCCACAGGTACCATGGCTTGAGGAACGCTGTTCTTGTGTACTGACTGTGTGTGTGTGTGTATGTCTGTGTCCCTCTCCTCTCTCCTCTCCTCTCCTCTCCTCCTCTTCTCTCTCTCTCTCTCTCTCTCTGTCTCTCTCTGTCTCTCTCTCTCTCTCTCTCTCTCTCTCTCTCTCTCTCTCTCTCTCTCTCTCTCTCTCTCTCTCTCTCCAGGTGTCTCTGGTCCTCTCGGCGCTCCAGGCCGGTAACAAGGGCACGCAGGCCTGCATCACGGCTGGCAGCGCGGTGTCCGGCATCATCGCTGACCTGGACACCACCATCATGTTCGCCTCCGCCGGCACCCTCAACGCTGAGGACAACGAGTCCTTCGCTGACCACAGGTGTGTGTGTGTGTGTGTGTGTGTGTTGATTACCCTGCCTTGACCTGACCAGGTTAACTTTGACCAGCAACAGCCAGACGAGAGTCACCCCTGGCGGAGCGGACAGGATGACATATTAGTGGGGCGGAAACGGGAGGAAGCTCTTGGAGAATAAACTCTCCCAGGTCGGAGGAAACGGAGGAAGTCATAGGGCTCATAAAACTTCCAAATGTCCAACACGAGGACACCTGGATAGACTCGGCAGCGAGTTCGTACGTGGAAAAGGATGAGCCAAAGCGTGGTTTCGTGAGAGACCCGATCGGGACATGGTGTGTTTCCTGTTGGAGATTGGTGGTCGTGTTTTTCCCTGCCTAATGGGATGTCGTTCGTTAAACCACACATTAAGGCGTCCAGCCTTCACATATTCACACAGGATCCTGGGCTACAAGATAATCCATAAACTCCCGGGTCTACAGTTTAATAAATAATAATGATGTGTATGTAATGTGGTATTAAAGGTCCTCTGGCAGCGGGTTTAGCATGGTCTCGGGGTTTAGACGTCAAGTTGAGTGCTTCGTTCTGCTGACATGCACTAATGGGGGACATTGTTATAATGACCTCCGCTTTCACTCTTGCTATCTTTTTCCCTCTCTTTTTTTTCTTTTTTCCCTCTCCTTCATTCTACTTCTCTCTTCCTCTGCTCTCTCCTCTCTCCTTTTTTCTTGCTTTTTCCTCTTTCTCTTTTCATGTCTCTTCCTGGGTCTATCCATTTCTTTCTGTTTTGCTCTGGTCCCCTTCCCTCTCCCTCCGTTCCCCCACCCCCCCCCCCCCCCCCCCTCGTCTCCCCAGGGAGAGCATCCTGAAGACAGCCAAGGCCCTGGTGGAGGACACCAAGATGCTGGTGTCCGGGGCGGCGTCGGGCCAGGACCGGCTGGCCCAGGCGGCCCAGTCCTCGGCCAAGACCATCACCCTGCTCACCGACGTGGTCAAGCTGGGCGCCGCCAGCATCGGCTCCGACGACCCCGAGACCCAGGTAGTCCGTCCTCGCTTCCTCTCCGCTCCTTCCGCGTGCACTCCCTTTTAACTCCCTGAATATAACACTAGACACTCAATATGTAGTGTCTATTCTCCCATTCTCTTCTCTACCGTTCCCTACTATTCCCATTCTGGGAATTTGAAGTATTTTAAGACCGGTTTGGCAGTTGGTCCAATATACATTGCATGTATTGATCGCTCTCTGCTTCAGCTGGAAGTCACTTTTGATCAGACTTGCAGTCCCGTAAAGGATCCTGCAATTACTACCTTTCTTATCCTTCGCTTGTTTAAAGATAAGGTAGGCCATTTGGAGTACCTCTCCCACCCCTCCCTTCAAGCCTCCCTCCAAAGCTACTCCCCCAAAACACATGACTAGCTCGCTAGCTTCGGCAAAAAGTCTGGCTAGCCGGTCATGCGCAATGAGTGCATGGGTAAGTGGGTAGACCGACAGGTAGACCATCCAAACGTTCATTCTGACCAAATGAAATGAGATACAGGCTATTTTTCAAGATATATTCAACATATATGGCAAAGAAGTTCTTCAGAGGGCCTTGATCAATGTGGCCCCTTGCACACTGTAATTACCTTCAAGGGCCACGTAAATACACAACGACTACCCAAAACACAATTATAGATTAGCCTTTAGAGACACTGTCTGCCACCAACCAGTCAATGAAAACACTGTAACACCACCTTCATGGGTCATTTTCATCCCTGCCGCCTCTTGTGTCCATGGGTCCTCCTAAACCCCCCCCACTGTTTCCTGGGCTCCCTCTAGGTAGTCCTTATAAACGCGGTGAAGGACGTGGCCAAGGCGCTAGGGGAGCTCATCAGTGCCACCAAGTGTGCAGCTGGCAAAGCTGCAGACGACCCGTCCATGTACCAGCTGAAGGGGGCTGCCAAGGTAACCGCGCGGTCCGCTCACACACCCCTTGCGTCTGCCTTTACCCCCTTTGACAGTCGCGTGTTTCTGTACGTCTCTTTTCGGTTGGTTGAGTATAGATGTATGGCTTTATTTATTTTTGAAACAAACTGAAACTGGATCTGAATTTTTTTTAAAGAGGATTTTAGCATTTAATAATCATATGGTAATATGTATCATCAATTATCATGCCTTTACTGCAGGGTAGAACTTTGCGTATCTATTGTGATCATACTCGCCAACTCTCCCGATTCACGCCGGAGACTCCCGATTTTTAACCTTGTCTCCTGCGATGCTTCCGGTCAGTCATTTCTCCCGTTAATCTCCCGATTTTACAGTGACGGAAACAAGTAAGATTGTGCAGGATTCGCAGTATCTGGCAACCCTGGCCTGCCTGTGCGCAAGCCGGTGACGTGACTCAGTCACGTCACCGTCATAAAGTTGTCAGTTAGTACTTTTGGGATTTTGAGGAGGGAAGGATGTATATATTTTTATTTATTATTTTATTATTATTTATTGCAGTGTAACAGCCTTATTATTTAGCCTTCTGGTACTCAATTCAACAATTAGAACTGCTCATTTTTTCATTGTTCTCAATGGTAAACAGAATCATTTATTGAATATCAAAGAAAGAAACATTTTCAGAAGAAGTTCCTTCATCAGGTTTAAAATAAAAGGCAAGAAATTACAACAATTTATACACACACCTGGTGAAGGAACCTTGTTCCTTGGGCCGATACACAGATGAAAAAAATCTCCCTATTTTTCACAACCCAATGTTGGCAAGTATGATTGTGATGCAAGTAGCAATGATTCTTAGAATACACTTTTCATAAGTAGCTCAATGGGTTTGTCTAGCTCGTTGGAGCTCCACAGTGCCTATGATAATGACCCATTTGACACACTCACAGTCTTTAGCCAAATAGCAAGACCCTGCGGCTCTGCCTAATGGTCTAGCCCCAACTACAGGCTTGGTAGGAACGACAAAATGGTTCAATGGTTCCCAAAATGTTTCGGCCTTTGACCCTATTTTGGGGTTAGGGTTAGCTTTATTGCTTATTACTATACTGGCTGTTTTATCACATAGTAAACAATAATTCCTACAATGGTTTCATCTTGCTTTTTTTAACATACAAACAATAATATATATTAATATTATGTAGGGCAAAAACAATACAGGTAAGACAATTAAACGTCCCCTACCACCCCCTCCCCCAATCAAACTCAAAGTATAAACTCACCTTGAAGAACAAGGTCTTCAAGGTGAGTTTCAAAATGAAGTCCGTAATCGCTACAGTTTAGCATTGAGCAATCGATCTGTTCTAAACCCTTAAAGTGGCGCGGATCACACCCACTTACACCACCACCGCCATCGTTGTCGTCGTCGTCACGTGATCATGTCCTGGTTGTCTTGGCGACAGGTGATGGTGACCAACGTGACGTCCCTGCTGAAGACGGTGAAGGCGGTGGAGGACGAGGCCACGCGGGGCACCAGAGCCCTGGAGGCTACCATCGAGTGCATCAAGCAGGAGCTCACGGTACGCACAGACCCCCCCCCCCCCCCCCCCCCCGTGACGCGGCGGTGCCGGGGGCCGACCCCTGGAAAGGCGGGGACGCGGCTCCACCGGTGGTCCGCGTGGGGCTTGTTGGCACAAAGAATCGATTTGGTTCTCTCGCGTTTTGGTCTTTTGTCGTCAGAGCTGGCAAAAACCTAGCCTGGGTATACCTAGGTTGCCCTGCGCGCAAATTCAATTCGCTCTTCTAGGCAGCCTGGATTCCATGGATCCGGTTGTTCCTCAGCGTGGGAACCAATCACAGAACGGGGGTGGGGGGACAGTCCATGCGACACACCGAAGCTCGTCGTTTGTTTATGTCTACGGATCCAACATGGCAGCAGACGAGAAGTAACCTTTTGATGCAGCCTTAGAGCAAAGTTTATTTTGAATTTTATTTTTTATTGGTTATGAGCTACGTACAGACGCATTTGATAGTCAATCGTAGCGGCCAATACACGGCTCTGGGCATTCGTAAACCACGCCTCAAATACGAGAAAATGAATGTGTGGTTCCCAGACTAAATCTTCTTGAGATTTGGTCTGGCGTTAGCCAGGCTAGGCAAAACCCAGTTCTCAACCTTTCTTGTAACACATGAAAGCAGTCAGCAGCCTGGACAGTAAAACCTCAGTCTAGGTTTTACTGGACAGTAAAACCTAGACTGAGTCTGTTTCTGGTAGTATCCACTCATAAACAAGGAACAGAAAGCAGAGCAATATACTGTATACTGTTATATATTAGGTCCTTTACAGATTTTTTTTTTTTTTTACGTTAAAATGGTATTCTATAAATATTTTGGCTGAAATTGTATTAGTTTGATAGTATGTATTTTTTTAATAGTTGAATAATATAAAATGGTGTTTCATATGAGGGTATAAATTTCCCTTCTCCATAGTTTTATGGTAAAAATGACCCAGCGTGTGGATTTTGGATTTTAGGACTTCAGCGCTGCATGCAGAGGAACCCTAACCCTGAATATTTAACCGTTTGACGGTTCGAACCCCGTTTCCATAACCAGGACGAATGGCTCTGCTTCCACTCAGGTGTTCCAGTCCAGAGAGCCGCCCGCCAACTCGACCACGCCCGAGGAATTCATCCGCATGACCAAGGGCATCACCAACGCAACGGCCAAGGCGGTCGCCGCGGGCAACTCGGGCCAACAGGAAGACATCATCAGCACGGCCAACCTGAGCCGCAAGGCCATCACAGACATGTTGACGACGTGCAAGGTGCGGGACGCTAACATTACGACGCTACTGGTCCTGTTGGAACACATGACGTCGTTTAGCTTTTTGATCGCATGTGATTAATAAGTGAAATGAAGTAAAATTCCAGGCAACAATTGTTGATCTGCTTGTGTGGATATAAACACTGAAGTAAGAACAGTTTACTGACCACACAAAAATGGGGATTTCATTAATGCAATTTGTGTGTGTGTGTGTGTGTGTGTGTGTGTGTGTGTGTGTGTGTGTGTGTGTGTGTGTGTGTGTGTGTGTGTGTGTGTGTGTGTGTGTGTGTGTGTGTGTGTGTGGTCTCCTCCAGAAAGCGGCATACCACCCAGAGGTGAGCGAGGAGGTGAGGAGCCGCGCCCTGATGTTTGGGACGGAGTGTACCACGGGTTACATCGACCTCCTGGAGCACGTGCTGCAGGTCAGCCCCCCCCCCCCCGACCTGCTGCAAAGCTGCAGGGTGACTGCATACATGTGGCGTCACACATGGCCTTTTATGTATTCAACGTCTGTGTGTGTGTGTGTGTGTGTGTGTGTGTGTGTGTCCAGGTGTTGCAGAAGCCCACACCAGAGCAGAAGCAGCAGCTGGCTGTGTGTTCCAAGCGGGTAGCGGGAGCTGTTACTGAACTCATCCAGACCGCAGAGGCTATGAAAGGTACTGACACGCACACACACACACGCAAGCACGTGTGCACACACACGCACACACACACACACACACACACACACACACACACACACATACATACATACATACATACACACACACACACACACACACACACACACACACACACACACACACACACACACACACACACACACACACACACACACACACACACCCTACATACACTTCCTTCACACACGCACACCCTACATACACTTCCTTCACACACACACACACACACACACACACACACACTGTATAGATCGTCCATTTAATTGCATATCGAGGTGTATTCGTTTTGTGCAGCCAGCCAATACGCACCCAGCTCACATACAGTTCCCAGATGCTTTGTTGTTATTGTGTGGTGGAATATTGTGAAGTACAAATTGAAACCCAGGCCAAACTGGTGGACCGCAAACTAGTGATAATGGTTAGTATGGTGTTGGTCGGTCCATACCCTTCATAGCAGAGCCCGAATGACCGAATTTAGCAGTCAAACTGGGACTTTGCACATGTTCAACTTGTGACCCTCCGCTGGATGCTATAGAAGTCATTGAAGCGGAATTCTCCCTGCTAAATGAACCCCAGATCTTCCTGCTTAATACAAGCATGAAAGCCTAAACCATGGAAACATGATCGTCAAAATAGAGAATGGAAATAAAAACCCACGCAAATATACATTCAAATACTGTAAGGCCATAACATATTAAACGGTAAGATGTAGAAACATTTGCATAGAAATCAATGTTTTCTATTTTTTACTTTTTAATATTATATTACTGCCTTACTGTATGTATATATGCATATCTCCCTAATAATTAATGTTGAGTAAGTCCGAAGGAAGGCTGTTGAAGTGGTTCCTGTAAGTCCAGCTTAGATGTGGTTGTGAGATGTTAGCAGAAACACTTCCTCTGTGGTAACGCCCTGTCCCTTCTTCCCCCGCCACAGACACAGGTAAGTGGGGGAATGTTTTGTGCTCTCTGTCTGAGTGGTTGTTCACCAGCTGTGTAGGCTTTCTCATCACTGTCTCATCACCCTGTCCCAGTGTGGACTCCTCATGTTGTTTAACACAGCTGCTGCTCAAGACCCAAGGCTTCAACTGTCTCTGACTCTCTCTGTCTCTCTCTCTGTCTCTCTGTCTATGACTCTCTCTCTGACTCTCTCTCTGTCTGTCTCTGTCTCTGTCTCTCACTCTCTCTCTCTGTCTGTGTCTCTGACTCTCTCTCCCTGTCTCAGATTCTCTCTCAGACAGAGAATCTGTCTGTTTGTCTTTATCTCTCTGTCTCTCTGTCCCTCTCTCTCTCTCTCTCTCTCTCTCTCTCTCTCTCTCTCTCTGTCTCTGTCTCTGTCTCTGTCTTGATCTGTCTTTCTGTGTCTCTTTTTTTGTCTCTCTGTGCCACGCTTTGTTCCATGTGCCATTTCATTCAAAAGAACAAAACAACGAAAAGCTGTTTCTTTATCATCCTCATGGCCGTTGTTTTCACCATGTGCATGAAAGGCTCTTACAGTAAATCTGTCACTCATTTGCGGCTTTTGTTGCGGTGTAATCACTGTTGTCGTGAGGCATGTTCTGCTTACAGAGTGGTTGCTGTTGTTCCTGTAAGTGCTCATATCCGTGTGTGTGTGTGTGTGTGTGTGCGTGCAACAGGCGCTGAGTGGGTGGACCCCGAGGACCCCACTGTCATCGCCGAGACGGAGCTCCTGGGCGCGGCGGCGTCCATCGAAGCCGCAGCCAAGAAGCTGGAGCAGCTGAAACCCCGGGCCAAGCCTAAGGTGACTCCATTACCCGCAAACGCTTCACGAGCACCCTGTACAGTAGTGACGCCTGTTCCATTTCCTTTTAACATTGGTTCAAATGGAGTATGTGTTAATAACAAGTTAAGTTCTGATGTCTTTGTATCGGCAGATAACCAGAGCGTTCTTTTATCTTTCATAGCGTTCAGACTGTGATCTGACTATTAGACATTTGATGCATGCCTTCATAACCGATGTTGCCTCAGTGTCTGACTAATACTTCTCTCTCTGCGGTGGACAGTGGCTTGTCCTCTATAACCTCAGCCTCAATTCAGACTGTGCCATGTGTGCATCCATAGATAGCCTTGTTCAGAGGTCAAATACAAGGACATTTTTCTGGTGGACACCTCACTAAGAATCGCAGTCAAACATTTTGCTAAATGATAGCATAGTTGCATTTCGTGGTGTTGATCCTTCTCTAGTGGACCACCGTCCCTCTCCTCCATTTCTCCACCTCCTGAACACCATCAGTCCGCCATCGCTCCCTTCTCCCCCCCCCCCTCGCTCTGCCTCTAAACACACACAGATGTATTTGAAACTGAATTAAAGCTACCTAGCACCTTCCCTCCCTGCCTCCCCGCCCTACCGAAGGCCTTCTCTGCAGGGCTCTGTGTGATATGTTTGATATATTAGGTTGTTATTCCGCTCCAACTATATATCAAACATATTCCTACAGTGTCCCGCACTGTCTACAGAGTTGTGATGTTGGTCTGTGTGTTTGCGTTTGTGTGTGTGTGTGTGTGTGCGCACACGCAACCATGCAAGTCTGTGATGGTGCCTACGTTGTTGGTGGTAAAACCTCAATGATTGGAAACTAATGAACGTGCATTGTCATCTGTCCTGAGATGCTGTTCTGCTTATCTGAATTTAGCATTCATCGGTGGAAGATCAGGATTGCCTCATCAGTGACTGCATTGATTTATCAATCAGAAAGATCAACGGGTGCTTTGACACCTGTCGTTTGGTTGGTTTGAAATCTGCTACTGGCAGGACTGTTGCGGTTGGTAGATAGGTGCCTAACAAATCAAACTATTGATCACTGGGAAGTGTGTTTGGTGTGTTCTGAACAGTCTCAATCAGTGACACATCCTGAAACAAACCGGATTTAAGGGTAAAACGATCGTTGGTCCAAATAGGTCTGGTGTGAAAGCACCCTAAATATCTATACAACCAACTGCCAAACTTTTGTCTTGGCTTCAAATAAATAGATCTCTTGATTTAAGAAAAATCAAAAGCCTCAAGCTTAAATTAAAAAAAAGGACGACCTCAAAGTATCACTCCACATTACTTAACTGTTGGTCCCCCACACAGCAAGCTGACGAGTCCCTGGACTTCGAGGAGCAGATCCTGGAGGCGGCCAAGTCCATCGCTGCTGCCACCAGCGCCCTGGTGAAGTCTGCCTCGGCAGCCCAGAGAGAGCTGGTGGCCCAGGGCAAGGTGGGCTCCATCCAGGCCAACGCCGTGGACGACGGCCAGTGGTCCCAGGGACTCATCTCAGCCGTAAGTTGGAGATGTATTTGTGTCTTTTATTCTGGATTTTTGTGTTGTATATTTCTGCAATTTTCTATTCTCTATTTTTATTACGTTTCTCTAAAGTGTATATATGTCAACATTTAAACATAGCTCCCGTTCTCTCCCTCTCCCTCTCTTTGCCACGCCCCCCCCTAGGCGCGCCTAGTTGCCGCGGCGACCAGTAACCTGTGCGAGGCGGCCAATGCGTCGGTGCAGGGCCACGCCAGTGAGGAGAAGCTCATCTCCTCAGCCAAGCAGGTGGCCGCCTCCACCGCCCAGCTGCTGGTCGCCTGCAAGGTGAAGGCGGACCAGGACTCAGAGGCCATGAGGAGGCTGCAGGTGGGGAGGCTACACACATGCACACACGCACACACGCACACACGCGCACACATGCACACACGCACACACGCACGCGTGCGCTATACACACACACACACACACACACACACACACACACACACACACACACACACACACACACACACACACACACACACACACACACACACACACACAGAAGGACAGACAGAGTGGACTATGAGTGTAAGTGGGGTCAACATTAAGACAACAAATCCAAATCGATTTTTTTTTTTTGGGAACTGGGAACTTAGTAGGAACATTTTATAGTGATCTCGTTCCTCGTTCGACTATAAGGAACCAAATTTCAACCGCTTCATATCCATGTTATAACGTCATACCTAAGCAGCCCTTTGCTGTGTTTCTCACCCCCTCCAGGCTGCAGGCAACGCAGTGAAGCGCGCGTCTGACAACCTGGTGCGGGCCGCCCAGAAGGCTGCCTTCGACAAGGCCGACGACGACAGTGTGGTGGTCAAGACCAAGTTCGTGGGTGGAATCGCACAGGTGAGCCAGTCCCAGCCTTACCGCGGTTGAAGCAGGCGCTTCAGCTTCACCGGTCCCGTCAGAAGGTTTCATTTACTGGTTCAAATGGATTTATTAGGTTTTCAATTACAATAAAATAGATCAGAGATTGATGTAGGCCATTATGGAATATAAAACATACTTGCCAAGTGTGCTTGCCTATACTTGATGATGCTTTAATCTTAAAATCCAAGGTTGTTTTTGAAACGAGCAACGGGTTACAGGCTGGACATGTGTTCTTTCATGTCATGGAAAATCAGTAGAATGTTTTTATCTGTGTAATGTAATCTTTTTTTGAAACACCTTTTTAAAGTGTGTTTCATGCGTTTACATCAAACTTGTTTGCATGGAACATAATCATTTAGCACAGATTAGTCCGCTAGCTAGCCTTGCATGTGCAATGCTCAACATTCCCATACAAGGAGCGTTGGCCTCATGTGGAGGAGAGGAGGAGTATGAGGAGGAGGTGTTGTTGTGTAACAACAGTGGTCGTCTGCCGTGTTGTCCAGATCATCGCCGCCCAGGAGGAGATGTTAAGGAAGGAGCGGGAGCTGGAGGAAGCCAGGAAGAAGCTAGCGCAGATCCGCCAGCAGCAGTACAAGTTCCTGCCCACCGAGCTGCGGGAGGACAGCAACTGATGAACCACTGACTCCCCCCTACCCCCACCACCCCGTCCCCATGGAAAGCATTCAGACGGGGGGGGGGGAAGCTTATGGGGCCGTTATGGACACCAGCTCCTGCCCAGTTTGTTCTACGGTTCAATGTCCTCAGCCCCCCCTCCCCCCGTGCAGTGGTCTACGGTCAGGAGAAATGTATAAAAGGCTTTTTACTTTTTTTCTTTTTTGACCTTTAACTAAATAGGGTTGATTTTAACCTTGTGTTCATCGTAAATAACTGCTCTATTTCTTCATTGGTATGCAGCAGGAGCAAGTGGATGTTCAGAAAAGAATGTAAGATGCTTTGGGCAAATGGTACTAACAATGTGTTCTCAGGTTTGCCCCAAAGCTTCTCTTTGTTTCTTGTTTATTTTCATAACCCCTCCCCTCCTCCCCCTCTCCTCCGCAGTGCTTGTTTTCAAGTAACCTTTACAAATACAGTGTTCCAAAGTGGCCTCGGATTACAGTAGTTAGGTTTGATTGTCTGCTAGTAGTATCAGATAAATTGGATAACTGGTGAAAATAGACTGGATTAACATCGTGGATTGGACATTAAGTGACAGTATAAGGGCATAACATTTCTATGTATTGGACCATTTTGAACGAAGGAAGGTCTTTAGAAAAAAGGAAATGTATACAAACAGGCGTGTCTTTTGAGGCTGAGCTATATGATATAAGACTTGTTCTGTTGTCTGTTGTGATATTTTAACCTTTCACACACATTTCCACTATATTTCCACTTTTATCAAGTGGAAATAATCGTTTCAGCTCAACACCATTTGAAGCAATATGGATACATGGAATTTGAATAATCTCATCTCGGTCCTCTAGGGTTAATGTCTTTTTCATTCACCACAGTTTTCTCATTGAGCCATATCGTGATACAGTAGATATACAGCAGGTTTATGCAATAACAAAGTATTGGCTGCAGAGGGCAGTATGGGTTTGTGATACATTATAAAGTGATTATTTTCATAGAACGTGACAAAACATATGATGATTTAAAAATAAATATAATTTAATTTATTTGGATGATTTAAAAAAAACGTCCAAAATATACAAACTAAATATGCTATAGAAGTAGGTATTCGACGTTCGATGAGGCTATTCATATTACTTTGCATCCTTGACTTTGCCTATCAATGTTTAATACTCATTCCAATGCAGCAATACCAAAATCAATCACTTTTGAGAAAATGATCCTTAAAAAGATATATATATTTTTCCCTTTAATGTTATCCAAAGACATGTTGTTTTAGTCCTATATAAAGGAAGACGTTTCAAGACAAGTGAAGAGCTGGTATTTCTCTGTCCCCTTGATTCTATCGGTGCTCTGGGCAGCCTTGGTGGGTGCAAAACTCGCTACTGCAATATCGGAACCCTTTGTTTACAGAGTGTTATTGTGCGTTTGATTCTCGTGTCTTACTAATATAAGCTGTGTGTGTTGTGGCATTAGGTCCTGCTCTCTATGTGTGAGACAACGCATGCATGGCTTTGTAGTAACAATGCCTTGCCATCTGTTTTTTTTTCTAAAAACTCATGAAGCCGATCTGTAAAAACCGTAAGGAGAAAGTATAGTGTCGTCTGCAAAACAGGACAGTTATCGTTGTCCTTCTTAAGCAGAGTGAAGTTCAGTGGTTGTCTTTGCTGGTGTGTTGTGTGTCCATCAGAACATGTCTGTAGTGTGTTTATGATTAGTGCCTTAGTCTTTAGCCGACACAGTGTCTGGTCTGCTTGATTGACCGCTTCACCTCATTGGTTCATGCAACATATTGATCACATGGTAGGAATTGACGTCCCATCGCCAAGATTCTCCTAATTTCTCCCCATGCGTATACAGGGCCTTTTGGGTATTGGGAGTTTTCCGTAAGTTGAACGAGAATGTGTCTCTGTGTGAAATGTACTATCAAGATATAGATATATATATAATGTGTGTGCATAATATAGAAACAAGGACAACGTTTTTGTACTGCTTTCCATGGGCATGTGACACAATGGTTGTGAAGAAGGACAATATGGGGGCCAGCTACAAGTTCCGGCTCCGTCCACAGTGTTGTTGTACATTACAAGAAGAAGAAAAAAAAGATCCCTCACCTTTTATGAACAGAATGTCGTTTTTTCTTGAACTCTATGCCACGATGGAAGTTAAATGTAATACGGATCTGAAAATGTATGGCTGTCACAATCTAGTGGCATTTTTAACTGACAAGAGAAATTGAAGTGCTTTTCCCTAAAAAATCATTTAAGGACATGAAGGTATACAATAAAGTGAAGAAGCAATGTGAAATGTATTTAAGTGGCCTCGAGAAAAACTATTTTTTGTATTCAATGATAATAAAGGGTTTCAACATTATTCAAGGTATTCATTGTGTATTGTGGTGGGTGTTTTTCATATTTATGTTAGGCTACTAAAGTCTAGATGGAAACCTTAAAGAAAGCATATAATTTAAGAGCATTTTTCTTGGGAATGTAATGAACAGGATTTCCATGTTTTAACACGCTCAGGTAGCCAGGTTAATTAAATCTTAATTAATAACCTTGTAAACCAGATGGGGTTTTTCAGGTTTTATTTTGAGAGACTTCACAACACGAAATTAATACAATTATGATTTGGAGTAAGACAGTGACCGCTTCAGCTGTGGGGCGAGGACCGGCCGCAGGATGTATCAGAGAGCCTGCATGTCTGACTCCTGGAGGCAGGCTGGCTCCCTGTCCTGGGCCTCCTGGTAGAGGGGACTCCTGGTGGCAGGACCCTAGCCTCCCACTGTCCTTAGCCTCCTGTAGAGGGGACCGCTGGAGGCAGGACCCTAGCCTCCCACTGGCCTTGGCCTCCTGGAAGAGGGGCCTCCTGGTGGCAGGACCCTAGCCTCCCCATGGCCTGGGCTACTTGATATAGGGCACTCCTGGAGGCAGGAGCCTAGCCTCCCACTGGCCTGGGCCTCCTGGTAGAGGGCACTCCTGGAGGCAGGAGCCTAGCCTCCCACTGGCCTGGGCTTCCTGGTAGAGAGGACTCCTGGTGGCAGGACCCTAGCCTCCCACTGGCCTGGGCCTCAGGGTAGAGGTGGGGGTGGGTTATGAGCCGAGGGAAGCAGACTTTGAAACCTTATGGATTAATGTGATTGGCTGAGCTTCTACAGAACACATGAACACCTTGAAATTGGACATGGTCAGCTAATGTCAGTAATCCATGTAGATATCGCTGAGACATTTAGGTCTACTCGCCTGCTGGGGTGACAGGACAAGATGGTATTTCTTAGTAAGCATGAGTCCAGTCCTTGGCTCTAAATCGAGCTCCGGCTATATGATGGGAGCTATGCTAAATTTGTCACGCCCCAAGGTCTGCGGAGGCGTCAATTTAAAGTGGTGCAGCTGCTCTCGGCCCATGTTGAAAACCAACATCCACTTCACTTTCTTCAAATTAATTTGTAGAGCAGCCGACCCCTTTAGGACCCTCTCTAATAGGCCAACGATCAATGTATGATTCAATTATTGTGGATAAGGTGCCCCATGAGTCCAGCTATAAGTGTGTGAAATAAAATCTTAAAGACTATAACTCTGAGGGCAGAGTGGAGGGGGGTGGTGGGTTCCCCAGGACCCTGAATGGGACACCACCGACAAATCACAAGGTCACATGCTTACACTTACACACCAGTGCTGCTTACATGCAAGGATGTCATCTTCATGTCTTGTAAACCCGGCCTGTCCTTTGAGCTGGAAGGGAGTTTTACACCACTTCCCCTCAGCCCCCCACCACCACCTGATCAACAACATCAACTATAACTATATTATAACTTTAAGAGAATGTATTAATATAAACAATGTAAACTGCTGTGTAATAGTGTGGTCATAAGAGCACTCACTTTGATCACTCACAAAGGCTCTGCATCCTATACAATATTTTGATACAATACTCTTATATATACAATACTATTCATAATATAAAATCCTCTTCATAGTACTTAAATGTCATACACTCTCAGGTGCTCTGGGCCTTGTTCCCGGGCTGATGTGTGTGTGTGTGTGTGTGTGTGTGTGTGTGTGTGTGTGTGTTTATGGGGTATATGCCCTATTAACAATTAAGTCATGTATCTATGCTTTTTCCAAAGGGACTCGGATGATTTGTGATATGTTACTCAGATATTCATACGCTTAATGAGGTGGTAAAGGGTCTTGCTAGGCATACTGGTGGACTGTGGACTGAACCCAGAACCTACCCAGAACAAAGCCTAACCACAAGCCTCCTATACTCCCCAGTACTACACAGACCAGTATCAGCATGCCCCCACCAGGCCAGACCCATTAGACCCAGTAAACCATTAAGAGTTGGACAATACAAGGTGGCAATGTTTGTCTCTTTGTCCGCACGGGGGCCAGGGATGGTGGGGATTCTCAGGCTGAGCCCTGTGTGATGTGTGCGTATGAGTGGAATGCAGCTCTGGCCTTGGCCCCTCCTCCAGTGCCCTGGGAGGAGTCCGGCAAACGCCATGGCGACAGCTGTATGGCATGGTGAGTGGCTAGCCGTAACCTTAGCGACAGGTTTTTTAATATAGAAGCAGTGATGACACCATGACATAATGTGCACGAGATAAAGGGTTAACGGAAAAACGGCAAATGAGTTATGGGGGAAAATGTCTCGATTACGAATCTTCGATACAAGCTTTAGTTTGAGGGGGGGGGGGGGGGGGGCGGGGGGGGTACATTGCTAGACTGGCTCACACTGTTGATGTCAGTAACTCTAACTCTGACACGTTACGTACACGACCATGAGTTATGGCTCACACACTGTGCTACTAATGAACAGTGTGTGTCGTCTGCGTTAAATGATGGTTCTGGTAAGGTGGTCCTAACTTGCATAACACAGACTTTACATGAGGAGGGAGGTGGGTAGGTCTGGGCAAGGGTGGGCCTCCTCTCTATTAAATCACTGGTTATTTAATACTGCTATAGTGTGAAATAAATACACACACACACACACACACACACACACTACAAGCTGTATAAATCCTTTATATGTATTAACCCATGTTTGAATGAGCATGTGTAAAGTGTACATTTACATTACTTTTCCTTAAATCCCTTTATGTACATTTTTATTATTTTAAATACTTCTTTGTGCGTACATTGACAGGGTTATGGTGAAAAAGTGCTTATGGCCTGAAAACCTTCGCAAACGAAGCTGAGTCTGATTCAATGAGGACTTCATGTCTTCTCTTGACTCCGGCATCCCTCTTGCACAATGTGTTCCATCGCAGGAGGGCCATCATTTACCCGCTTGACAGGACCTCAAGTGCCCCGGTCTTAAAGGTATAGGACACAGGTCAAGGGAGGGGTGAGTTTTGACTGCTAGGGCTTAGAGGTCAAGTAGAGCCGTGCACCTGCTTTAAAAACACAAGAATAATACAATGAGACAAAAATATAAATAGATCTTAAGAAACCAAAAGTGAGACAGAATTACAATGTCACTTATTACTGTATATATTTTTGCATAACTTTATCAAGCAGTGGAGTACTGTACACACACACACACACACACACACACACGCATGCACACAGAAACACACACACCAACACACAAAATCACACAAACACCGCCTTCCCCCTGCTATATAACAGCAGAGTGAGTGTAGTGCCAGAGACCTGTCTCATTGGTGACGATTCTCAGCCCCTACTTCTCCCTGCCCCAATCCCAACCCCACGATCACATGACCTTGCTGCTCGCCCAATCACACAGAGCCCTCATTGATAACTCATCAAGAGGTCTCTTGAGAAGTTGTTCACCGTGTCTCTTAAGACAGCTTTAAGTCAATGTTCCGAATGGCACCTTCATATCCGTCCTCGTGCCCACTACATTGGCGACAACTCCCCAGGAACATACTGTATATGATATGATCAGCTAGACAACACACACACAAAAACACACATTCAAAGTAACACACACACACACACACACACACACACACACACACACACACACACACAATAGTTAACCCTGCCAATGTGATCCTTCAAAGGACAGACAGACAGAGAGGTATGGCCCCCTAACCCATCCCATGTGAGATGGCATATTTCACAACAGCGTATTCAATTAGATTCCCAAAGACCGATGGTATTCTGGACGATGGTCTTGTATTTAACACCTGACCAAGTAGACATCACAATGACAAAGTGACACAGGGGAGCTCTGACTGTACTATACCAAGTATAAAATCCTTTGACACTATAACGCTATGAGGTTTTAAGTCCATCATCTGAATAGGTATTGTCGTGGTCCGGAGTCCCTTTTTCCTATGTCCTTCCTTAAGACCTCCGTCTATACCTCCTTGATACTTGACCCTTCACTTCTGTTTTCCACACGTCGGGTCGAGGAGTGTTACAAAATAGGAATAGCCTTCTTTGTGTGGGCTGTTGAAGACAGGGGCTGACGTCTTGACGCCCAGCGGCCCCTTGTATAGTCACAGAGGCCGTCAACTGTCGTCGGGACGGACGAATCACAGCAGAGTTCATAAAAAAAGACAGGCCCCGCGGAGGCGAACAGGTGGCCACGCTTCCAAATAATAATGAGGTGTCGTGAGGGGATCTGGTGACTCCTCGACCAAAGCATTTGAAACACCACCGTGCCACTCAACACTCCAGCTTGGTGTCCCTTGTGGTGCAGACGCCAGAAGTCCTCTCTTCCGTTCATTCACATTCATTTTGTTTCGGTTACATTTTTCTGTTTTTGTTTTTTTGCGTTTTACCCGCAATCCCACCACTAAACAGCCATGGACGCCATCAAGAAGAAGATGCAGATGCTGAAGCTGGACAAGGAGAATGGCATGGACAGAGCTGAGCAGGCCGAGGGGGACAAGAAAGCGGCCGAGGACAGGAGCAAACAGGTCGGGAAACGACGCGCTGCATCTGCGTGCCTTTTGCGCGCAACTGGGACCCTCTTTGCGCGCAACTGATGATAAAAAAATATTCTGGATAAAAAAGTCACTAATTGATTAAAATACTGACTGACTAGATAATTGATGGAAACATACAGTCCCCCCCCCCCATATTCAAAGAAAGAAAACGCATGGCTAGTTTTTTTCACTGTTCGTAATTTTAGCTTTTCTATTTACATCTTGAGCTTTGTAAGATTATCTGTGGGAGGCTATACAAAGTTTTTTTTTATTTTTTGTTAGTTTTTATTTACTCAATAGTCTTAACTGTGCAAACAAAACGATGAAAGCAGTATAGTCGAACGACGTCGGTCCAATATCTTTATTTGCGGTTTTCTCTGTATACGTGTGGTGTATTTATTGCATTGACAGCTCTGGTTAATATTGTCTCTTGTGTTCGTCTGTCTGTCTGTCTGTCTGTCTGTTTTGACCGTGTGTCCACTAGCTGGAGGATGACCTGTTGGCACTGCAGAAGAAGCTGAAGTCCACCGAGGATGAGCTGGACAAGTACTCCGAGGCCCTCAAGGACGCCCAGGAGAAACTGGAGCTGGCCGAGACGAAAGCCGCAGACGTATGTATGAGACGACCTCCGATACGACCTCGAACCCTGACCAGTGACCTCCGTCCTAGACCTATACTTTTCAAACCCACTGCCTCTCAGTACTGGAGCGCAATACAAGTGTAGTTCAATGAATACGTTAACGACACCGTGAGCCCCTTTTAGTATTGTGATTCATAAACCAGTGTGCTAAAAGGGGGTGCATTTTAACTGGCAATTATTTGGACGACAGTTAAGATTAAAAAATATATTGTTAATTTCATTGTTCTGCACTTCCCTAATAAAAAATAAAACATTCAATACAGTGTTATATGTTTACAACACAATATCATAGGCCTATATATTATATTAATATATAATATTTACCCGCTGTGGAAGATACCCAAACCTACCAGTAGGGGATGAGCATTGAGCGGCAAATGTAACCCATCTTTATAAATGTAATACAAATATTACCTTTTGAAACATTAGCTTTATATTAGCTCTATAAATACATCAATTATAATGATCTATAAATACACAATTGAATTTAATGTAATAGGCCTTTATTTAATCTGTATTGAATATAATGTATACAAGTGCCCTTTTAAATAGACAATTTAAATATCTGAAACAACCACCATTGTGCAAATAGGATAGGTAAAATCTACTTTCGTTTTTTTAATACATTTAGATTGAAAATGCCGTTGCAATAACCCATTACAACGGTGACTTCCGGGTGCGTGACGCGCTTCTCATCAGAGGTTGATTAAGCGCACAGTGCAGGGATCAAACGCTCCGCATCTTAAGGACAGGACAGCGTTGGTATCTGCGAGCTGCGATCCGGACCCCAAAACATAGCCTACACGTTCACACCGGTTTAGCCAGGAAGTTAACATGTCTGGCGGGACGTCTCTGGAAGCTGTCAAGAAGAAAATCAAAACGCTGCAGGAGCATGCCGACGCAGCGGACGACCGGGCATCGGACCTGCAGAGAGAGCTCAGTGTGGAGAGGAGAGCGAGGAATCAGTAAGCCGCTGTTAACGATTTAAGTCAATTAGTATGTAGTATAGGCGCCGGGGAGAATGAGTGCACAAATCTTCTCAAGACTCTTATTTGTTAGACACAGACGGCGGGGGATTATGACATAAATATCACAAATGTGATGACTGGTACTGCACGTAAATCGATGGGGTGACAGAGGGGCGAGTCACGCCCAGGATAAACACGGTTTTGTTTAAAGCGAAGCACCGCTGTAGTTTAACCGATTAACCGATTAATCCACAAATGCGCCAATTCGTCTGTTATTCGAAGACATGGCGAGTTTTCAATACCATATGTTAGCAATCATGTTGATTTCATTGATCATAAACTAATGTTGTCTAAGACATTTCATCCACTTCGAGGTCATATTGAGGCGACGTGAGGTTTGCAAACTCGCTCAAGCAGTTCGTTCGGGGTGAAAGCATCCAGCTACGGTGAAAGAGGCACGGGCTATCTGCTTCTTAAACAGTGAAACAATGGGAGGGGTTAACAACCCTACTCCATACGGGTTACAACAGATTCGAAAAGGTAGCCTGTAATCACACGTGTATTAGGCATTTTGGGGTTGTTATACTCGACATCATAATGATGATATGCTGATTCCTTGGTCTCCTCTGGCTGCAGGCTGAGAGTGATGTGGCCTCCCTGAACAGACGTATCCAGCTGGTTGAGGAGGAGTTGGACCGCGCCCAGGAGCGTCTGGCCACCGCCCTCACCAAGCTGGAGGAGGCGGAGAAGGCTGCTGATGAGAGTGAGAGGTGGGTGTCATGGGAGGTGGAGACATTACCCCCCCCCCCCCCCCCCCCATTTTTGAACAGTAGAAGTTCAAGGGGTCCACTCACCTCATGGGTCCAGTATCTAAACACATGGGTGAGGATAGTTGATTCATTTGTGTGACCTTCTCATGCGTGTTCTCCCCTCTACTCTCCCTTGTTCCTCCACTCCAGAGGCATGAAGGTCATTGAGAACAGGGCGATGAAGGACGAGGAGAAGATGGAGCTGCAGGAGATCCAGCTGAAGGAAGCCAAACACATCGCTGAGGAGGCCGACCGCAAGTATGAGGAGGTGAGTTGGTTCTCCTGCTGCCTTCTTGAGGAGCTCCAGTCTGTCAGAGGAACAAACGGGAGCAGGGTTTAGAAATGCAACTCGACAGGGTTTAATTTAGTTAATGCATAGTTAATGTCGATTGTTAGCCACTACCCCTCCTCTGGCCTTGATGAAAGGTTGTAGGTTTTAGTTAAATTGGCTCTACAAATAAGACCTTTTTAAAATGGCAGTGGTATCAGAATCCTCTCTGACTGGTCTTTCCTCATTTAGTAGATGGTATTACGTCATTTTGAAAAAGTGCCTAGATTCTGTCTCTACAAGCTGGTGAGCAGAGTCGCTCACCAGCTTCCGCATAAGACTCAAGACTCACTTGTTCAGAGTTCACCTAGACACTGCATAGCCTCCCCCCTTACACCCCCCCCCCCCCACACACACACACACACAAACCCCTCTTATGCACTTAATGTATGCACTTATCGTATATTGTACGTCCTTGCACTTAAAAATAGTACCCAGCATCTGTAGCCTCTTATCCTAGCTAGCTTTGTTATAACAGGGGATGGGTTACCCTAGTAATTGTTAGTGCTTGGCACTTGGTTCTATGAACATCCTTACTGTACAGACAGCAATATATTGTTTCTCTTTCTTCTGACAAATGTACTTATTGTAAGTTGCTTTGGATAAAAGCCTCTGCTAGATGCCCTAAATGTCACTCCAATAGGCACATTTAAATAAAGGGATTGAGAATGTTCTGCGGTCCAGAGTGTAGTCCAGAGTGTAGTAGATAACCAGGTAGTGTAGTGGGAGGGGTTTGTGCTCTGTTGCTGTTGGGTCTGACTTATGGTTGTGTTGTGAGTCCAGGTGGCCCGTAAGCTGGTGATCATTGAGAGTGATCTGGAACGCACAGAGGAACGTGCTGAGATGTCTGAAGGGTAAGAACTCTTCTTCTCTTCTTTCACCATCAACCATTGATCTCAAGCCCTTGCGTAGAATGGGTTTAAAGTTTAAACATGGTTTGCATAACATGATGCAATCATGTTAAATTGAGTTTATTGAAATGTGTCAATATATTTCATAGTTAGGGCAAATGAAGTTAAGTTAGGGCAAATTAATCTTACAATAAAAAAATACTATAGAAGTAAATCTTAAGTGGGGCCATCTAGCTAAGGTATACTATGTTTTCAGCTTTGACTTAAAGATTGGCATTGGTTTGCAGGAAGTCATTGGTTATTGGGAACTCATTGGAGTAGTAGATGTGACACATTTCCCTCTTTAAAACATCAGAAAGAACAAGCTGACTGTGAAATATGTAAGAGATAATGTATAGAACGCCGGTCATTATCGGGAAATAAGCCCCGACAGGGCAAACAGGACACCGACGCGAAGTGGAGGTGTCTTGCCTCGCCCTGAAGGGGCTTATTTCCCAATAATGACCGGCGACATTCTATACATTATCCCACTTATTACACGGCTACTTGCTCAAACGAAAAAATTACTTTCTTGTCTTTTTACAATTTATTTTTTACCAGCATTCGTAGTGTTGATCAGGAGAGAAATAGGCCGCCAAAGATGTTGATGTTGCTTAGCAACCGAGTACGCTGGGGTTGATAAGTTACCAGACTACTTGCGGAGTGATAAAAATCCACTTTCCTTGACAGCGGTCATTATATGCTTAGCAACGGTCATTATTGAAAAATAATTTGCATTTGCATAATTTGCATTCTTGATTTTACATATCCCCTCCACCCCACCACCCCCACGTCTCCTCCTCCCATGCCTTCTCTACGCACCTAAACCCCCAGAAAGTGCTCTGAGCTGGAGGAGGAGCTGAAGACCGTGACCAACAACCTGAAGTCCCTGGAGGCTCAGGCAGAGAAGGTAGGCGTCTGACCGGCTACGAGGAACCAAGCTTCTTTGGTTTGTCATGAGCTCATGAACTTTCTTTACTCCTAAACGGGCTGCACACTTGTCTTGTCTCATATGGGCTTCCTGGTTTCTGCTTACAGTACTCACAGAAGGAGGACAAGTATGAGGAGGAGATCAAGGTCCTGACAGACAAGCTGAAGGAGGCGAGTTTCAAGCTGGGGCCTAAAAATGGAGTCCTTCCCATTTTTATGTGATAAGGCTTTCGGATGACTTGAATGTTATTCATCTCGACATACTACATTAGGGTGCTAATGTCTGAATGTAAATAGCCCTTTTAATTTATTGTTTCTTGGGTCAAATGTGTTTTCAGGCCTTTTGAATTACATGGTTATAGATCCTGTTTTGAAGTAAACTACTTGTATGGTATTGGTTTTCCCACTACCATGAATGCAGAGTCGTGCTATAAGATGCTAATGCTAACACTAGTCTGTCTTCTCTCCACTCAGGCTGAGACCAGAGCTGAGTTTGCTGAGAGATCCGTGGCCAAGCTTGAGAAGACCATCGACGACCTTGAGGGTAGGAATGCATCATGCTTTCATAAAATGACACATTTAGCTACTGTTATTTTCAGAGGACGTCTTGAGTTTTATGAGGTACATTGCAATTGCCAAATCAGTACGTTTTGACGGATGAATAACTGTACTAAAAGTACAACTTCCGCAAAAAATTGTATGATGCCATATCACTGCCAAAAGTCCCGAGCAAAAATTTGTTTGTGCACAACCACTACATCCATGCAAATTAATTTGTATTGTGAGCACTTTTACTTCCCTCACATGCACTATTGCTCTCCTTGCGAGAGCACTAATATAACCTTGGAGGAGAAGATTATTTTTGCTTTCATGTTCCTACGTTGTCTTCCTGTTCGCTCCTTACATGCTTTGGAGAATAATAAAGCAATGTTAGACCTCAGACAGTTTGAAATTACGAAATGAAAGCATCGCCTGGCTGTAGCTGGTGTAACGTAGTTATTTAGCGTAATAACACAGGTATCGTCTAATAAATCAGCTCTGTTCAGAGATGGATGGATAGATAGTAAAAAAAACGATCTATCCGAGTAAAAACCATATAGAAAAATGTCCACAGCATCAAAAAGGACATCATTGTCTATATGTGATAGGTTCACTTTGGTGCCAAAAAGAAGACCGCTCGCATGAGCAGAAAAAATATCAGAGCAAGCAGGAGCACGAGAGCATTTCATTATTTGAGTTGCACACTTCTAGGTCACTACATATTAGGATGTTGTTCATAGCTTTATTAGCGGTGCATTTTATAATCTGCTGTGTTCAGGGTTGAAATCAGCATAGTCAGTACGACAGGCAATAAACCACAAAAGTTCTACATGATGGAATTAATTAAGTCCACAAGGACAACTCTCATTTAAAGGTTAAGCTTGTGTGGCACAGTAGCTGTAGAAAGCCTGGCAGTATCCAACTAGCCCTGTTAGCCTAGCAGAATAGGCCTAGCCCTGTTAGCCATGCAGTCTTATCCTAGCACTGTTAGCCTCCCCAAGGACCTTCTAGGAGTCATAGAAAATGTGAGGCATTTCTTTGTGACTTCCCTGGTATTTGACACTGCGTGAGCAGCTGTTGGTTCTGCCTTGGCTATTTGTCTCGCTGTCAGTTTATTTTATTTTTACATTCTTTCTGTTCTATTCTTTGACCATTGTGTTTGTTCTTTTTTTTCAATTCCTTGGCATTCGTCCTCCACTCCCTTCATCCTAAACTTGTTTCGGCCTTGGCTCATGTCATGTGAACCCACATGATCATAGATGAGTTGTACGCCCAGAAACTGAAGTACAAGGCCATCAGTGAGGAGTTGGACCACGCCCTCAACGATATGACCTCCATGTAATTGACCACCTGCCTTGTGCCTGCCTCTTTGCTCCCAATAGCTTCCCCTAGTGGCTGACCTGAGTGCAGCCGTTTTTTAACCTACAACTAACACCTTTGCTGTGGTGAAACTAACGGAGCACTTTGTGCTTAGTGTAATTTATTTTTAGATTCTCTCACCCTCTAACAATATTTTATTAATAACTCTTGGCCAGAACATCCATTTGAAGCAGTCGTATCTATCAATTTACTTCTAGTATAATTTAGGCCTACATCTCTATTTTATCTAAATTTTTTATTTATTATAGTTTTTATTTTTGGTTTTAAATGTCATTCTTTTCCATCCTTCTCTTTTTTCCTCCCCGTCAATGTTTTCCCCCCTCTTTTCTTTTCACAGCTAAATTGTTTTCGTCCCTTCATTTCCGGGGCCCCTGGTGGCTGACCCTGGTACTCTTCCTCCTCCTCCTTTCTCTCCCCTGGGCAGTGTTCTCCAGCTCCCTGTCCCCTCTGTCTCTGCGTCTCTCTGTGGGACACTGGGTACTCTGCTGCCCAGGTCCTTTATTCCATCTATGTCCTCCCTATATCTTCCCTACATCTGTCAATTTCCATTTATTGTGCTCTGTCTTTGGAATTTGTCTTTGTTTTAATTAGTTTGAGAAGCTTTTGGAATAAACGTCAATGCTCCTCTATCATTCTCCATGTTCCATTTTGTGGCCAACTGCGGCTGTCCTTTGGGGAGAAGACTTTGTTCTAGTACTTCATGAAACCAAAATGGGCATCACATTTTTGGGAGATATTTGGTTGATTTGAGTTCTTTGTTAAAGGCCCATTATATTGATTATTCTAACTCTACTCTTTGGGCTCACTTCATTCAACTTACATGCAATGTATGGTAATACCACAAGGTAAACCATAATGTAAGCAAATGTAAATATTTTTGCTTACGTTTAGTGTAGCCTGTAATTCAAGTCGAGCCATTTTGCATACATTGCCCAGCGTGGATATTATGAGGAAGTCTCTTCCTCCCAGGCATTCATTCAAACATTTGCCTGTTTTTCACATTTACATATTGATGCTATTGGTTTGCCAAATTATTTACATGTTATAGACTATTTTTATTCTTTGGATGCTGGTGAGGATGCATTTCCTCCTCACCGTTCAGTCTATCAATCATGTCTCCTGTTTTTCTGGCCAGTAGAATCCATCAATACATCCTTCTTTCGTCGTTCTTTATCCAAAAATGTATTTATGCCACCATATAAACCACATTGTAGTAGTTGTGGAAACTCAAGCACCAAATCTGCTATTGATTTGCTAGATATGATGTTGGAATAACTATGGTTTCCAAATAATTGTTAAACTGTGTATTGCACTACAAGAGGTTTCTATGACTTGGAACTCTACTGCCCCAAAGGTAAGCATCTATTTGTCAAACGCTAGACTGACTACTTGGATGATCAAAAATGTGATTCTTGTTTCAATGGCTATACATCCAAAGGATGAGAGAAAAACAAGTTGTACGCAGGCATTGGCCTGTATGCAGTCCTCATCTAGATGGGAAAACGCACTCTTGTGTGCTGCAGTTGTGATCCCAATGAAATGGGAAATCTATTCTTTTACTAATTCAGTTCAATCTCATAAACTTCCTCTTTCCCTGTCTTCCTCTTTCTCTCCTACTGTGCATTCGGACGGTCAAGATCATCTCCACAAGCAGCTTGAGAAAAACCGTATGCTGACAAACGAACTGCGATTAGCCTTAAATGATCCGTAAGATCTGTAACAATTCCCCTTTCCTTCTGCTTTCTTCTGAAGCATGAAAGCCGCTATACACCTTTTTTATGTGCTACACTTATGTGTTTTGCTGTTTTTGCATGCTGTTGCTGCAATGTAATGGGATTTGTGGGCAGATAACCAGATTTCCAGTGTGGCTTGGATAGAGCAACTGCTGTTTAAACCTTGTGGCAGCAATTCCAGCAGATTTTCTTTTTTTTTTAATCAGATGCTGATGTTTACCTGGTTTAAAGGTATAATATGTAATATCTGCCGCTAGGGGTCTCCCAATCAAAACCATAACAATATATGTAGTTTGATGACGTCCTGAAGTAGAGGGGGAACATGGGAGTTGTTGTCTTCACCACCATTGGCGGTCAAAATCTATCTGACCTTTACTCGTGACTTTATGTCATTTCATTCTAATTAAAGAAATGGTCCCTGGGACCAGGCTCCCCTAATTAAAGTTACATAATGTTAACTTGCTCACTTACGATTAGATGAGCCTACCCCGCTTTGAATAATGGAATGTGGGGTAAGCCTTGGTCAAAACAATGGTTGAAAAAATAAAAAAATGTAATGTGCACAACTCTACAATGAAATAGGATTCAACCCACAAAATATCAAAACTAAAATAAATGACCACCTAGATCCATATTGAAATATCATATCAATACATTAGGTCTCTATTGGAATACTGTTATTGCGTGTTTCCCCGAAAGATTACACAATTTACATGTGACCAAATGTAACCAAGTGTTACCGTGAATAAAACAACATGTTTATCTTAGTTTAAACATTGTAAGCAATTGGCATAATGTTAGTACACAACTCCAACTCAACTAAATATATAATAAGGTCTAGCTGTTTTAGATTTCTCAATGCGGAAATGTTACATATTATACATTCAACTGCCACAAATATCAGCAATTAGTCAACCAAAACATGCCTTACTTCATAAGGAGAACAGGATAGTCCAGTGGCTATTATGGTCAACTCCCATCCAAAAGTTTCTGGGTTTTAAACCCAAATTGTCTGTACCTTGCATGTAACTGCAATTTCCGATCAATGTCGTAATGGATCAAAGCCCTCATGCTAAATGACTGAATGGTAAATACTAACTCATACTCCAGCACTGACTAGATATGAGTGGGTTATGTATGCCTAGATACTTTTTCCCCAAGTATAACTACATATCCAAAGACATTCAATTTGTCCTTAACTGTATCTTTTGTGTGTATAATCTCCTTACTGCACAATTAAATAACCCACAGCACTACACCATTATTATACTGTTGGTGGTACTTACTGAGGCCTTTTTATTTCCCCTGTGGATCATTTCCTGTGTATCTTTAGTGTTCCTAATCTCACCGATGTGATCATTCCTGTGTATAATCACTGTTCCTTATATCACCTATGTGTCTGAGATCTATGCCACTTTGCTGCATCCAAAGGTAAACTATCACGCATGACTGAAGTGAACTGCAACTAAAATAGAAGGTGGGTCAAACTCTGTTTGATCTGTGACATTTTACCTGACAACTCCCAGAGACTGTCCATAACTGATCCATGGCTTGGATGCTACACTGAGCAGCCAACAGTTAGCCATGTTGTATGCAATAGGCCAACTGACGCTTCCATCATAATTCACAAATGTGCTCTTAAAGGCTATGCCATTTATCATGAGGTTAATTCATTTTGCTTAAGCATAGATGGGAGCCTTTCAATTCAGCCAGTTTATAATCGATAACTCTGCAGAATTTGCACTCTTTTAATATCACTCATCGTACTGCATATTTTCACTTTAGCATGTTGAATGGTGAAGAACCTGTAGCATATGACATTGATGTTTATTCCTGTACATGCTGCACTGATCACTGCTGATCAGTTTAATTCAGTTTTTTATTTATTTATTTTTTATTTATTTTTCTTTCCATGTATTTTATCTGGGGAATGTAATAAAACAGTGAAATCTTACATTTCCACGTCGTTGTTTGTATAATTGCACATATTTGTGAACCAATAGCCTACAATGCCTTTTTATTGGTGTCCTGTTCCCAATATCATTAGTTTGAACTAAAAGTATGACGAGTATGGTGATGGCCTAATGAATACATGATTATAAACATTATTTGATGTCATGCAATGTCTCACACAATGGTTGGTTGAGGTTGGATTGAACCAGCAACGCCATGGTCATGAGTCTGACGCAATACCTACTACACTACGTGGACATTTTGACTGTCAAGGGCAGATTAGAGCATATTTTGAGAAGTCTTTCTGTATATGTGAAGGTATGGTGAGCTTGGTCTGTATGGGAATATGGCATTGGTATGCCTTAAAAACTGGTTTACCGGAAGTTAACATATCAAAACAATCACCAACCATGTTTATAAAGCATACTGTGTCAAAACCCACTTTCAAAACAGAGTTTTGCGAAATTACCGCTGTAAGGCCCAGTCTACGTTGGAGAGAAGCCGTGGTTCTCTCCAACGAAAGGCAACTTCAAACAAATGCATCCAATTTTTATTTTCAGATGTACAAATTTGGCATGGGTATACTATGGAAGCCGACAGCCGAGCCTACGTGTTTTGGACGCAATGTTACAGCTGTTTAAACATCGGATATATGCATGTAGTATTTCACTTTAAAATATACATCTCTGCCGTCTTTAGCCTTCTTGCTATGAATTTCACACCATATAGTCCCACAGTCACCTGGTAGGCCTACGAGTTTGCACCTTTTACCACTTTCGGCACCAAAGCAGTTAATTTGTGGGTCTTTGGTTGAGTTGTAGCCATTGCATTAAGTCTAAATGATCTGACCATATTGGTTTGACTCTGAAAGTTGTTCATAATGACAAATGGTGCATGTATAATGTATAAGTTTTATTCATACTGCACTCATACTCACAACAGCGATATACAGCGATATTTCCGCCATTCAGATGCGGAAAAGTCGCAGTCTTTATCTTGACAGTTTTTCGGTCCTAATTTTCTCCCCAGACACCAGGGTCGTTACTGTAGGGGTTTGATCCACCTGCCAGTGTATCAGGCTCTTGCTGCTTGTCTACTCCCTCAGCAGCCTCTCCTTCTCTTAGCTCTGGGTCTCCCGTCCCCATCTCAGCTGCATCCCTGTCCTCCACCTCTTCCTCAAAAGCATAGCTGTTTTCAACGACTGTTGCCTCACGATTGTCTCCTGCTGTCTCACTGTCTCTCATTCTCCTCCTTCACAATAATAGTGAATAAACACAGATAGTCACCGTCAGGGGCCACCTGTCACTATCAGCGCAGCTAGCTGCTAGCTGTCTAGGCTCTGTCACAAGGAGCTCTTGCTGTGCAGCTAAAGGCACAATCGTAGTAGCTTTTCACATGGTACTAGTGTAGAGGTATCTGATTTTTGACTGGACGAGGCAATATTTACATGAAAGTATAATGAATGAATTACAATGTAGCTACTACATTATGAACAGAATCTTGATCCTAAAGCCTTAGCCTACCTTGTCCTCAAGACTATCCTCATTAGTGCTGGTAGCATCAATGCCGCCGCCATCTTGCCGCGGGAAACCCACCTGAATGAATGAACGTTGATGGGACAGAGGTCCTTTCTCACTCTAAATCGCCATATTTTTAAGCAATCTTCAAGCAGGTTGGTTTCTGGTGTTCGTGGTAATGATGATAAAAATACATTAAAAAAATGATCTATGATTTTTTTCTGACGTATGTCAGAAACCCACCCGCTTGGAGATTGCTTAAAAATAAAACGATTTTGAGTGAAAGGACCTCTGTCCCTATCGACGTAGGCCTACATTCATTCAGGTGGGTGGTTACATTGTTGACGCATGCTTAGAAGCCGAATGCGATATCTAGTCAGTATATATATCTATGCTGCAAAGTGAGGTTGAAAATATGTTTTAGTAAAGCCACATAGTTTAAGATGTAAAGAAATGACTTAAATCAAGTGGAGAGATTTTAACAGAGTCTATGGAGTAAACAATGTAAACATGCGCACCATTTAAAAAAATTGAAATGGTTGGAAACAAATAAAGTGAAGACTTAAACAAATAGCTAATGTGATCAAGTTTGAATCTATTTGAGATAAAATATAGAATAGCTGATCTGTTGGAAATTTCCAGCCCAACTATACACTAAAATCTTTCCATGCTGTTGGACTGGAAAACTAAATTATTAACAGCATATAGAATATTTGAACTGAAATGATCATTTACTCAGACAGACTCAATCAGCTACAATATTTTCATATTTAGTTTTACAAGCTCTAAGGATGGACATGGAAACACAAGCAGGTTTATGATGATGATTTATTTATCTGTGACAGTCATTCACTGAGCAAGTTCACACGACTCTGCATTAGCAATCAAACCAATGTTATGCAATCAATATTAAAACTGTGCACAGTAAGATGTTGATGCATCTTATTAGACATTCATAACTTGATCTGACTCAGTGGTTTTTACACTCACTGCAGTGTAAGCAACACCATTGTAGTTGCCGGTGGATGGGAAGACCAGCTCGCTGCCATTCAGGCATGTGATTTTCACTGTGGCCGAGTAGGGGAGGTCGATGACTGCTCGTCCCACTGAGAACTCAACGGTGACGGTCTTTCCTGCCGGGACCTTTACAACAACTTCATCTGATTCTGTTATTTTCACTTCGGAGGTCATTGAGGAGGAGGTCTCCAGTCCCACGGTCATGCTAAACCCACTAGACACCTCCACCAGATCCGGGATCCCTGCTTGAACAGTCATGCTGACGGTGGACTCAATCTTAGCGGTGGTGCTCCAGGTGGTAGACTTGGTCACTTCTCTGCTGTACTGTGCTTTCTGCTCTTGAGGCTGAGTAGTGCCGTTGTGATAAGACAGCGATTTTATATATTCTTTGTTTACCTACAAACACAAAAAAAACGTATATTGTTCAGGCAACACACAAAATAATACTGAATAACCAGTACAGAAAATATCAACCTATTTATTTACTCTAACATTTAGACTTTAACACTTTATTAATCCCCCGGGGCAGAAATTGACCTAATGTAATTAAACAAAAGACATTACTGTCAACCCCATATCAAATTATAATGTTTATTTCGGTGGACAGGACTCATCAAGTTGTCCTTTATGGAACGCAAAGTGGGCCAACAAGCATTTGATCAGAACAAATCTTTCTTCATTCTTCTTAAAAAAAAGCACCTTGTGACCACTGCTGATATAAAAAGGGCTTTATAAAATACTTTTGATTGATTCATATATAAGAGTAATCTGCCCTATGAAATATAGGTATAACACATGCTTTTGGTAGTGATAGGAAAGAGGAAAAATACATGCCAATTTCTGTCCTGGACACAACCTATTACAAAAACAGGTGCTATTCATGCATGAAAATTATCCCATTTCAATTGCTTTTCGGAGTTAATAAAGAAACGTTTGTTACTTGAAATGTATTGGCCCACTTATCCTGCCATATTCTGACTCAGGTCTTCGACATATAGCAGCACTCACCTGGGGTGTGTACATGGCCAGGCTGGGATAGGTCATGTCGGTTAGCACAGACGACTTGATGGCATTGATGAAGAGGAATCCCATACAGTCGATGTCTAAGCCAGATTTCCCCTCCAATCCCAGGCAGACTCCAGACCCCACATCGATAGAGTGCTCGGTCTTCAGCCGCAAGTCAGTCATGTATGCGGAGAACTCGCGTTTAGAACTCGTCCAGAACCTGATGCCACCCAGACGTCTCCCTTCACCGTTCCCCCACAGGGACAGCTTGGTGATGCGCTCACCGAGTTCGAATGTAAACTCTTTGAAAGTTTGTGCATCTCCAAAGGTCTCCACACGCCCATCAGTCAGTTCTGCCCGCACAGCTTTGATCTGCCAGCCGGCCACTGCCACTCCAATCTTCTTGAGGGTGGCACCATTGTTACGGCCAGTGAAAGTAAATGGATAGCCTCTGTTTCCACCGATGACTTGCAGTGTAGTCGCCATGTTTAATAACCTGAAACAGAAATGTTCATCAATATATTCATGCATCCTTCAAATGCTCGACAAAAGATGCAGACATTTCGAGCTGTAAAAGGAAATCAAAGAACAATATCCAAGGGAGAAAACTTATGGACAACCAAAGCTGGCGGTGTATATATATATAAAATAATACAAATATTAAAGGTTAGCGTTAGCACCACGCCATTTTATATGCTTCCATAAAAAACGAACACATAGGATGAATATTACCGACATGTATACATGACCAGGCCATCGAATCACACACACACACACACACACACACACGCACACACATATATATATATATATATATATATATATATATATACACACACACACACGCACACACACACGTGGTGTGGAGTGGAGTGGTAATCTGGAGATTTCCCGCTGGGCCGTTAACGTTTCGGGGCCACAGGGCTGATTACTGCAGGATAACAATATTGCTTTTATAAAAGATCCTTGCTGCGCCGTCCTGCAGCCTGAGCTGTGCACCCGCAGCCTCTCACTCACTGTCTGAGTCCCACATACAAACACATGCAAGCACTCACAAACTGTTAACGTCACAACCAAGTCGATATGTGTAGGGGGGGGTAAATGAGCAGCTCCTCCCCAAGTGGCACAGCCCAGATGTGGCCCCTCCCCAAGTAGTACAACCAGCTTCAGCTGCTATTGGTCAGAAAGCTAACGACTAGTGATGGGAATTACGGCTCTTTTTAGTGATCCGGAAAATTTGGATCGGCTCACCAACAAGAGCCGGCTCTTTCGGCTCCCAAACTTCATATTACCACTTATACCTTTTATAATTCAACCAAATGTAGCCAGTTTTGACTTATGATTCATATGTGTAGGCATATATATATACGTATATCACTTAAATTATTCAATCCATCCTTTGTTCTGAAGTATTCAAAAGTAAAAATGACATTTTCTAATATCAATAAATTGCTGTAGCCGATTGCATTCGCGCAGCGCATCTGACCTGTCTATGGGCGGAACACACATCCCCCCGCCCCTCGCTGCTTGCTTAATGGTATGATCCCTGTATCCGCACGTTATTGGTTGCAACTTGCATGCATGTACGACGTGTCACTGCACACATGCATAGCATGCACGGAGCACCCGTAGAGCGGAGACCTTGCTTCATATCATTCTGACTAGGCAAACTTTCTATTTAAAAAAAGAAAACGGCTCGCGGCCGGGAGCTGGCTCCCCTCGTTCACTTAAAAGAGCCGGCTCTTTGAACCGGATCGTTCGCGTCCGACCATCACTACTAACGACATAACAGCTATGACAACATCGAACTTTGAAGCGAGCGTAAGGGTTATCCTGGGAACGGTTAGTTCAGTGATGCTAATGAGACAGGGCTAGGAGGTAGCAGAGAAAACACAGCAACAGGTGTGCACACTGCACAATGTTATAAGTTCAACAAAGGATGGAATGCAGTTTCTAGGAGCAAGTTGTAATATTGCAGGAAATTACAGGAGAAATGTTATGATTGCAATATATCGAGAAATATAGGAAAATATATGTTATTATAATATGTAGGCCTCAGAATTGCCTTGATTTTTTCAGAAACTAGAATGGGTTCTTTAGTTGATTTTTCAATTGTGCGTCAATTTATTTTTGTTGGTTTGGAGGCAAAAAAGCTGTGTCCAGTACAGGGTTTAATTGCTCAGTGGCTCGTACATATTAAAAGCACCCTGGGGGGAGTGGGTTAATGTGAATTACATATAAATTATTCTTTTGATACAAATTGTGTTACACTGTTTATTAAAAAGGCATTAACGCTTTTAGAAATGGATTTGTCTATTTAAGTTAAATCAAAATCATGTTTTTTCAAAGATCAAAATCCCATAAATCCCGGTTAGACCACCCTGGATCCTTACCTGTCCTGGTGGCTCTGCTCTGGTCTTTCTTCCCTTTCCTTTTTCAGGAGCTGATGAAATCGTCAGTGTGGATCTGATCTCACTGTAGAGAGCCCCTTGTGAGTCTTCTCTTATAGCCGACGCTAACCACGCCCCTCTGCCCACACCACACTGCAGTGATGACAGCAGAGATGTTTGTTGAGATAAGTTGAGGCAAGACAAGGCAAGTTGTTTGCAAATTCAAGGCCTGGAAAAGTTTTGGAAAAGTCATGGAATTTATTTTAACACAGCCTAATCATATGTTATATGTAAATACTGTAAATACTTTTCCATAAAAAATAAATAAAGATTAATGGAAAATATATTTCACATTATCGTCGTAACCTTACGACGATTTTAAATGCCAGGAAAGTTATTTAATAATGTCTGGCTCCACTTGGATAAATACAATACATGGCTTGAGAAGGACCAGGACCCAAGACATGCACGATGTGGACTATGCTGTAAAACAATTGACATTTGTAATATGCCGAGAGGCAGCGCTAACTAGCCATGCTAAAGGCGCTAAGCACCAGGCAGTGTGTGAAGGCTCGCGCACCATCATCAGCTTTTTCTCGCCCCCAACCTCAACCAACATTGTGCCCAATTCAAGCTCCACTAGTTCTTCCATCACGAGGCCCAGTCAAAGACAAGGCACTATCTCCAACGTTACCAGAGAAGAATCTTCAAGGGCCGAGGAATTGTAGGCGTTACAAGTTGCAAACTCACGCTTTTCTTTTAAATCGTGTGAGGATGTTAGCGAACTCTTCAGTGTAATGTTTCCGTCAGCTGGCAGCTGCCAAATTTTCGTGTGGGGAACGTAAGTGTGCTTACTTGTGTAATTTTGGATTGGCTCCTTATTTCAAACAGCAAATGTTGGTGAGAGTTGCCACACAAAGGTTGTATGTCCTTTTATTTCAAGAGAGTCTGAATCATTATCTACAGACTAAACAGTTAGACATCCACGTAAGGATATGGGATGAGGTGAAAGCCAAATACATCGGTTATGAATTCCTGGGCCATTCAGCGGCCAAAGATGTTGTTGAGAATGATGTTTTACCTTGTCGAAATTGCCATTCGTAAAAACAAAAGCCAACAAGGGGCTCTTACAAATATCTCGCTCATATAAATAAGAGAAGTAAGGAAAAAAATAGCCTACATAGGCCTAATAATCAAACCCAGCCCATCTTCTGCCACAGGCTGAAAACTCATGTGTTAAGTGGTGAATGAACCTATTTGAATAATCAAACCTTTAGGAATCACTCATTTGGAAGACCTAACCATTTCCATGAAACAATAATACAATTTAGTTTGGCAGTATGGTTCCCCTCTTTTCTGGTGCTCCCTGCTGTAGGATTTAAAGCATGACCTACAGATATCAGATACAGAATACCAACAGCAACAACAGAAAATGCATTTCCAGCAAAAATGTGGTGAGTGCAGTAGTTCATAGTGAGGTTGAAAATATGTTTTAGTAAAGCCACATATTTTAAGACGTAAAGCTAAAGCGGGGGGGGGCCCAGCTTTAGCTTTGGAATGGAGAGACGGCAGGGGTGACTGAGGAGGATCCCCACAACGTGTTGTCAGACGTGTGTGGTGGGAGAGAGGGCGAGGGCAAGAGGAGGAATCTATCACTTTGCACTTCTTTTCTTCTGCTGAAAAGGAAATTAATAACTTGCAGAAGTGGCCCCCAGAAGTCTGAACCCAGACCTGCTTGTCAGTTGAATAGCTTCTCAAGGGGCCAACGTGGAACAGAAAGGAAGGTTTTTTTTAACCAGGTCAATGTCGGTGTGTCCTAGACTGGCCAGGTCACAACCCCCGGTCTGAACCAGCTGACCCATGCCGCCATGACGCCATCCTTTTCTCTGGAAACCAAGCGTAGACTTGGTTCATCATTCCAAAACTTTCACACACGGCACATTGGTAAACCACTCTTTTTGGTTATGGGGTCTCGAAAACAACCCGTTAGAATTAGACGTTCAAACCAGCAAATTATGAGCGGGGTGCCGGGCAGTTCCTCATTTCTTTTGAGCAACGCATGACGTCGCAATCACTCCCAACAATGCAATCACTCGATGGGGGGGGGGGGGGGTGGTGGTAAAAGTTGTGACAACCTTGGTCTTCACAACAGCCACCACTACCTCTTACAAACATGACACATGACATAGAAATAGCTCCACCCAATGGCTGGTTCACAAGGTGACCTCCGCCCAAGGAAATCACATTGCTGGAGTTTCATGTGCCTTATTGATTGACCTCAGTCTCCTTCTCTTTGTCCCACGGCCTCCAACGTTTAGTTGGGTTCCAGGGAACAGACAAGCCCCGTTGAGTTACACAGGACTTACTTTATGATGATGTTGGCCGAGAATGTCTTGCACAAATCTGGCCCATTTCATCATTGCCACACTAGCATGTTATTTGTTCACCTGTTGTATCTGCCGATTGCAAATCCATGAGCTCCACTGACATGAATTGATTTTGAACCAGAATGCGTGAAAAGCACTTCATTGCTGAATGTTAAATTAAAATTGGCATCATGCAACATAATGCCATAAAGTGAGTCTCTATGGTGCTATTTCATATACGTAACAGAGACACATGGTGTCAGTTTGCCTTTGTTTTTATGCTCGTTAAACATGGTTGTTACATTTGCATACACTTGGGGAACAGAGTCAAGTGGGAAGGTTGCCTGGTTCTGAGATGCCTGGTTCTGAGATGTATAGGAGAGAAAGACGGCTTTGCTGAAGACGCACACGTTAGTGAGATGACAGTGTATCTATATCGTTGTTATCATGAGGATTATTATTATTTAGTTCGTTTAATCATCCTCCGCCGCCCCCATCTGGGTTTCCTGTGCCAGCGTTCTGTCGTGAGTCAATGAACGCTGGCCCCGTTGTCAGCCTCTAACTTATCTCTGTGTGGTGCTGGAGGGTTTTAATGCTGGCATTTATTTATCTACTTGATCCCCCCATCCATGAGGGGCAGAAAGGGGTGCGGGGGGGCAGCAGCTGCAGACAGACGGGTGGGGGGGCTACATCAGCCGCCAAGCTAATTTTGCCATGACACTGGTGTATCCGGTGGTGGGGGGGGGAGGGGGGGGTTGTGTGTGTGTGTGATTATTATAATTTTTTTACTTGTGCCTGTACTTGTGTGTGTCATAGAGGCAACCTCACAACACAGTGCACCTGGTGAGACAATATAGAGAAGGACATCAAAGTCTCAGAGAGGCCCCCGTTTATGATTGACTGTGTACAGTACTTAAGATCTAAAGACCAGGGCCCAGTTTCCCGATAACGATGGATCCACGCTCGTACGATCATTCTCACGAAGGATCTTTCGAACCTTCGTAAAAAATTTTTAGAGCATTTCCCGAAACTCCTCTTAACATGAACACGCGTACACTGCTCTTACGATGTTCGTAGGCTTGTAACTGTCTACTGACATGGTGCTGAAATGGGCTCTGTAGGAGGGGGAGATGCAGGAATGTTTTTTGATGAAACTATATTTTGTGGTAGCAAAAACATATCTCCCCATCATGGCCAACAGCAAAGTAGCCTATGAAAAAAATGGACTAATATCGATGCTACAAATATTAAAACACAATTTATGAGGCTTAGGCCGACATATGCTATATCAGTCCTAATCCTGAACGGCATTCACGGCATTTTCCCCCCTGATATAATTCCATATATGTCTGTGTGACAACTATAGCATTTATCTAAATGTTCTGATTTCTGAAACATGCTGTGCGCTGCAAAGAGTGCAGACTTTCTCTGATTCCGCATAAGGTTTCATTGATTGTTGCGCAATCTCTAGTCTAGAATCGAATGGTGTAAACATTAAAAGTTCCATTAATTCATTATCATTCAAACGCAGAGGCATTGACATGGCTATTGCTGTTGCTGGTCTAGATCCTGCCCATATTGTTGGGCAGGGGTATGATGGTGTGGGCATTGTAAGTGGGAAAGGCACGCATCGCAGCAGTTTCCTGCAGCAGTTTCCTGCAGCAGTCTACGTTCACTGCAGAAACCACGCTCTCAACTTTGCGTTTGTGCACTCCACTAAGGTCAGGGATGTTTGTAACTGTCTAGACACGGCCCAATAAATAGTGAACTTCATCACAGCCTCACCAAAGCGCCTACAGTGCTTTATGGCAAACAATCGCAACAAAAAACGCCTGCAGAATTCTCCGAAACCCGATGGTCTCAGTATGATTCATGTACAGTATGTCTTCTGTCATTGATCAATATGAGGACAATTTAACCACGATGGTTGAATTAAAATCAGGTTTTAATTCAATGCTTTCGGGAAACGGTGTGAAAACTTCACGAACCACTTAGGCCAGGGGTGTCAAACTCAAACTGTACATTGGGGCAAAATTAACGTTAAAGCTGAAATGCGATATGCCGGCGGGCCAATTGCTTTACATTAATTGGGGACATTACATTATAATAGGGTCCGCAGGCGGAATTCATGACAGGGGGGGGGGGGGGTGTACGGGAGTACGGGCTGCCGGAGTTGACGCGCCAGGGTTACCGCGCCGAGACGCGCGTTAACGCTGAAATGCGATATGCCGGCAGGCCAATTGCATTACATTAATTGTGGAAATTACATTATAACAGGGTCAGCGGTCGGAATTGTTGACCGGGGGGGGGGGGGGAACTGGGCCCTGTGCAATAGTGTTACGGCTCCAAAATGTAAGCTGGCTACGTCTAGGGGGGGTAGGGGAACCATAACACGTGTTGGCAAACTCTAGACTGGATGGTAGGCACTGGAAACTCTATGTGTAATAGACAAGGATGTCAATACCTGCTCAAAAAGGTTGGAAAGGAAATTAGTACCGTGATCAGTTTGCACAACTTTCGGGAGCCCAAACATCGAGAAAAAACGTAATCAAAGCCTTGACTACTGCCTGAGCAGTGAGTTTCCTAAGAGGAATAGCCTCGGGATAACGTGTAACAACACACATAATCGTCAATAAAAACTGGTTACCAGTCCTAGACTTAGGCAATGGGCCAACACAATCGACTAACACATGCTCAAAAGGCTCACCTAACACAGGTATCGGACAGAGGGGAGCAGGGGGAATAACCTGGTTTGGTTTTCCTGTGACCTGTTCTTATCAGGATGTGGAGGGGGCACAGGGGTAGAACCAGTAAACTCATTTGTGTCCCCGCTGGGACAAGAAAGGAGTCAGATAGGTCTCTCAACGGTCGGGACTGTGCCCGTGTAGCAGCACACACTGGAAAAATCCCAGGGAAACTCTCGGCTAATTCATCCTCAGTGTTAGCTTCGGGACAGTCCAATACCTCTAATATAGGCAGCACTTTGCCTCCAACAATATCATTGCCCATGATAAACTGAACGCCTTTTACCTGCAGGTTATGACGTACCCCGACTTTTAATTCCACTGACCAAATCCCATTTTAAATGTTCCAGGTGCAAGGGGACAGGCACAAACCCCATCTCTATACCCTGAACCAAAACACTGGAACCACAGAACTAATCACCCGACAATGGCACTACATCAGAGAGGATAAACGACTGGGAGAATCAGAACCTGTTGCTGGTCCTTTAGATCACCGGTTAGTGACACTAGACCACTCGAAATTAATGGTTTGTAGCTGGGGTCGGGAAGGTCAGAAACACACACGTTCGGCATAACTCACAGAGCCAGAAACTGTGCTTACCAATCCAACCCCCTTTGGTTGTTGAACGGGCGGTGGCGGATTTCTCATACGACAGTCACCAATTACATGGCCAAGTTCATGACAGTAAAAACACTCCCGTTCCTCCCTAGAGCGTAAGAGAAGTGAAACTGACTTGCATAACTGAGTGGTGGGAGAGGTAGAGAACACATGAGTGGGCTTGTGGGTCAGTAAAAACTTGTCCACTAATACAGCTGCCTGGGACAGCGACATCACTTTTTGCTCATTTAAGTATGTTACTACCCGTTATACCCGGATATACTGTTCTTAAATTCCTAATTCTCGAAGAGAAGAAAAATCAGCCGTTTTAGTGGCAGTGCACCACCGATCAAACAAGGTGGTCTTCTCTCGAGAAAACTCCATGAAAGTACGATCAGGAGACTTTTTGCAACTCCTAAACTTTTGTCTATATGCCTCAGGCACTAACACGAAGCACGAACACTAACACTAGCACGAAGAACCGTGGTATTATCAATTTCGTAGTCTAAACTGTCCTCCAACAAAATGGACGCCAACACCTCTTGAGCTTGTTTGAGTTTACACTGGAACAAGAGAGGCCACACCCCTTTAGGCCACTGCATAGAAACTGAACGATGCGTTGAAACACAAAAAAATACAAATCGATTTCGGATTCCCGGAACTGCGGAACCAAAACCATTTGTTTAGTCACATCCAATGTGCCCAGTGAGCTAGCTAGTGGGGAAGAGAGGGTGTATTCACTTCTCTGCCTCAATCCGGTGAATCTCGAGATGGTGCTCATGCTCAGCTTGCCTCTCTTCGTGCTCAGCCTGCAGCTCTCTCTCCTGCGCCTCGCGGTCAGCCTGCTGCATCTCCATATACAAGCGGGCCAACCTTACTTTCAGACGGTGTCATGAGTCGACACTGATGAAGTAGGCGATAACAGATTAAAACGCGGTAAGGTAGCGGGTGGCTTAGCCTCTGCCCTTGCCTGCACATCCACACCGGCATCACTACAAGGAGAAGCCGCCACTGTCGCACCAAGCACCTCCTTGCCCACCAGCATATCCACGACACACTCCTTAAGTTTAGCTTTGATCAGGGCCCCCTGAACTGGAAACTCTAAATGATCAGCTATGTCTTTTTGGCCGATCCATAGACGGATCGGCCAAAAAGACACCCAAATCAAAATCCTCCAAATAAAACTACTGCGACCCTACAAATAAAACTACTGCCTATCCTACACACACACTATGCGCACACCTGTACCGTACAACTCACAATCGGCCCGACGTACAGAGTCCTACAATGAGTATCCCGGACAAATCCCTAAATATGTTACGGCTCCAATTTTTGGTAAACTTTCGTTAAATAATTTAGCCTGTATATTTTTCTCTCTTTTCTTTTTTCCGCTCGGATGTGACCAATTCCAGCTAGAATTACGTCCTCCGCCCAGCTCAATCGTTTCGTTTGTTCTCCTCCTAGACTTCTAGGACTTGGGAATTTGGGATTCTAATTTATTTTTGTTACATTTTGTTTAGATAAGGGGGGGGGGGGGCTCCCTCCACCTCCTCCAGCAGATGCCACTGTAGAGCAGAGTAATGACCCCTCGAATACGGACGTTTATCATCATTATTATCATTATTATTATTATTATTTTTTTAAATTATTAAGAGGTCCCTGATTGGCCGAGGCCCCGGGCTGAAGCCCAGGTAAGCCTGTGCATTAAGGCGCATTGCCCAACTCGAGGGGCGGCACCAAGCATGCATTTGAAAATATCACTGCACACAATTGGATCACACTACGACCAATCAGAAGAATACATGGGGTGACGTATCCAGAGCCCCATACGCTAAGCTACCCACAGAGCTAACCAATAGATTAGATTCTTGCCATATACGGTAGGTAAAAAAGCAAAAAGGAAAGCTTTGAGCATCGTCTTCTGTTCCTCTTTTAGAGGAAAAGCCAAGTCTAACTCTTTTATTTTAGCGGCCAAAGCCGTTTCAAACAAATGGTGTTCATACCGTTTGTTCATTCAGACACACCATTATTGTTCAATAATTAATAATGCAATAATCAATAATAAACAGAGATTCTATCCATCGCGGAGAACACGCCTAGGCCTACGGGGTCCGTGTACGAAGTATGCAATGCAATTCAGCGCAGCTTGTTCAATTATCCAAGTTGTACAATGATATTTGAACAAGGAAGTTGAGAGCCGGAAACAGAGACAGCTCGCCTTCAAAGTAAAGATCGCCTTAGAAGTAAAAGTCGTGCGTTTTGAAGCGTGAATTTAATTTAAGGAGAGCTAAACTAAATAAATAAACAAATAGCCTAAATAATGAACATAATTCATAACTGTTATACAGTCATATTTCTGCCACTTTCCCACAACTGATTGTGAATAAATTGCCAATGGGCGCCAACACTGGAATTATTATAGAGCACTGTGATTCATGTATGCATTTAATGATTAATTTATATATTCATCAACTTATTTACTTGATTAAGGCTACTTAATCTGTTACTTTGGGTGAACGTTAAAGGTTATATATAGTGTTGCGACCTGTGATGAGTCTGACTGGTAGAAAGAGTTGATTTACCTTGACTTTATTGCTGGCTCTGTTGTCATGACAATAACACCACTAGCTATCCGATGTAAAAATCCTTCAAGTTTATTTACCGTTCTCTCTCTTAACTAGGCTACATAAATAAAATTTAAAAAATAATGGATATATACATATATATATATACTTACATCCTGTTTCTACTATACTGTTTTTGTATTGTAAATAATGTTTGTTGCATTTTCTGATATTGTCCTTTTCTGCACAATTTCTGTAGGCATTGCCACTTTTCATTTCACTACACATCCTGCATGTGTATGTGATAATTACAATTCTTGAACTCTTGGACTTCCTTGTTAAATGACGTGTAATTGATTCAGTGTAGGCTACACAGATACACTGCACACATGAAAAGCAAATTTAAGTTGTGCAATAATTTTATGAGAGCAAAATTAGATCTGCTGGCTCTATGACCTCAGTATTTTCCTCCAAATGCATGTGCTCACCCAAAACGCCTATAGCAACTTATATTATTGAAATCCATGCCCACTGTGCAACCCGGTATCACGCCAAACGTTCTCCCAGCATTTGGTGAAATGTTTACGTAGTCTTTATTTGAAGGGGAAATGCAATATTTTAGGGCAGATTCACCATTAAACGTGTTTCTAATAACATTTCTAGCAAAAAATATACTTTTAAATTGCATAATCTTCAGTCAGTGAATGTGTCTGCTCTTTAGTTTGATAAATTATGTATATTTTTCGGTCTCGCTAAGCATGTTTCAACAACGTCAGGTTGCTAGGGACGCTGCTATCTTAAACTAGCAGCTCACATGTTTTCTGCTGTTGTGTCGCTTATTAAGCGGTTACTTCATGAACTTTTCAGATATAGAAACACGTATATCTGAGAGCAGGGATGACATCTTGTTTAGATTGATTCAGGTTAGCCTGCTGCAGCCATAGACATCTTATAAGTAGACGCAGCATCGACTGCTACTGCCTACTGGCGCTGACGAGACGCGGGGCCGCCATCTTGGAGTGGTGATCCGCTCCACTCAGTGTAATTCATTTGGCAGGACCAATGAACTGTCAGCGCATTTAATTAATCTTACCTCACTGAATACCACTGATTTTCACGCGGTTTTTTGTCATATGTGTAGCTATGATAAAGGACACATGTTTTGCCATGTTTTATTATTCATAGTTGGCTTAACAGTAATAGAATATTCTTATATGCTATAAGTGACCAGACGTCCGAGATCAAAACTGGGACTATAATCCCGAGAAGGGGAAAAAAAAAACGGTCAGCTATTTTTAAGTAGAAGAAACAATATGATTAGGTTATATATACATATACGTATTAGTGGTGGCTCGGTCGCGAACGAATCAGTTCAAACAAACGACTCTTTAAAACGAACGAACCGAACTGATTCGCCGCTCTCGTTCGTCGTCGTTCGTCGTCGTTCGTCTCGTTCGTTCGCCGAGACTCGACTCCCAGCTCCACCCACTAGTCGCTGACTCGCGAGTCACCGTTCGTTCACTAACTGTGTTTAGCAGTGAAGACTCGAGGACTGAGAAGTCACAAGAGTCAGCCGGGCAACAACATCCCGATTCCGAACATGAAGCACTCCTCAGCTAAAAGGAACTTAGTTAATGTTGTGTTGATTGATGACCGTTTGCACCATTGCACGATCACGATTCGTTTGAGAATGAGAACGAGGGAGGAGCCGAGTCTGACCGACTCAGTGACTGAGAATCATGATTCACCGCTACCGGAAATGCGAACGAACGAACGACTCTTCTTGGCGAACTGACCGACGCGAACTGATTCTTTCAAACGAATCATGAAATCCACCACTAATACGTATATCCTACATAAACAATGTATGAATACATTAGATATCTATATATCTTAGGGACCTATAGACTGTATCTCTGTTGCTGCAGCAGCAGAGTTTATTCTGTCTTGACACTTTGTATTGATATTTTGTATTACATTCTTCCCTTAAATGATTATGTTTACAATGATTGTTTTATATGTATTTTTTATGTATGTCACTTTGGATAAAAGCGTCTGCCAAATACTTAAACATAAATAAACACCTGAAAGTTTTTATATCAGCTAAAACCACCAATCTGTTTCACTGGATTCAGAATAAAACCAAATTCTGTCTTACCCAACCATGTTAGTATTTGAATATTGTTACTTGAAGGACTTATTCATGGTTCGAATTATACTGTTAAGAAAGTATTGTCTTATACTTTGCCTGAAATGAGACAAAATAGAACATTTCATTACAAAGACGAATGGGGCCGGGGAACTAAGTTTTAACTTAATATTTGCCTTGTAGATTTCAGAAAGATTAAAAGTGCAAATATATCAATAAAAATTGGGAATTATACACAAGTTAACATTCAATTCAATTCAATTCAATTTTATTTATAGAGCGCCAAAACATTACACGTCTTACGGCGCTTTACAGAGTATTGAACATTCAGAGAGAGCCCATGAGTAACAGGGGCGAGGAAAAACTCCCTAGAATTGGAGATACATATAGGAAGAAACCTCAAGCAGATCCACGACTCGAGGGCCTGACCCATCTGCCTAGGGTCAGTTACAGGGCAGTGAGGTTTGTATACATGATAAATGAATAGGTTAGTTAGGTGTAGAGAATAGAACATGGTGTTTAGAGCCACCTGGGGTGTATGTTACAAAGAGGTAGGATGGTTACCTAACCAGTATGATAATGCATGAATCCCATTTAGTGTCAGAAAGTTCAAATAGTCTCATCCCTACACTAGACTATTTGAACTTTCTGACACTAAATGGGATTGTCATAGGAATTGTCATAGGGCAGTAGTGGATCGCTAGGCAGCACAGGCCAGGAATCCGGTCAAGGGGACAGCAACAGGCGAAGGTAGGGCAGTTATAGGGATGGGACTTCAGGTGCGATGAGGGCCAAATACAAGGATGGCTGATGACTGGTAATGGTTTACCTCACAAGTGAGGTAAGGGGGAAGAGAGAGAGAGATATATATATAGAGTGGGTTAGTATTGCTATACGTTTCATGATGGTTAGTATTAATAAGTGTCAATGGTACTATATAGTGTTACACTATAGAGAGAAAAGGCAAGATATGTTATGTATTGATAATATGATTTATCAAGTCTCAGTTCATAGCCGGGTGAACACATAGTAGTTCAACAGTAATCCCAAAAATTACCCCATTCCAGTTGTCAGGTAAGTGTGGCAGGGCCTTTTCCTGTTTATCACACATTTCACGAAGGTGGGCTACACAAAATTGGGTTGGAAAGCTAGACTAGCTTTACTGTATAGCCACTGTCCATCTGATTGTCTAGTTAGCTAACATATATTACCCCCCCTACACAATCTGGACTGTGGTCATAACTTTTACCCCTGTTGGCTTTTACAATCTTTATCTTCATCATTTATTTCAACTTGTGTGTTATGTTATTAATGTTATTCAAGTATGTAATTAATTAATTAATTAATTTATTTATTAATTAATTATGCTTAATTTGTCAAATGTGTTCAGTGCTGCCCTCTGGCGATTGTGAGGGGAAATTACCTCTAAACTATGCTCGGTGCTACTGGATGTGGCTATGTGAGAGTATTACAGTAAAAATGTATCACTAGGGAATATTACAATTAAAATATGTCACAAGGGCGGTATGACGACGCAAAGTCAAATACCTTGGGAACAAACGCAGGATTCGGCTTCAATAAAACCTTTGAGTTCCCCCGCAAAAACTGCATACACGCTGGGCTCACCGACAGCGCATGGATGTCACTTACGCGTTTAGCCGAGGCCAACGCGAGCAACAAAGCCGTTTTAAACGAGAGCGTCTTAAGCTCTACCTGTCGTAAGGGCTCAAACGGTGGTCGTGACAGCGCATCAAGCACCGTAGATAAATCCCATGGAGCAGTCAAGTTCCGCGACACTGGCCGAAGACGGCGAGCACCTTTCATAAACCGGCAAACGATAGGATGCTGGCCTGCCGTTTTGTCCCCAAAACCTAAGTGACAAGCCGATATAGCGGCCAAGTACACTTTGACAGTGGAGAAGGCCTTGCCTTTATCCAGCAGGTCCTGTAGAAACGTCAGAATAACAGGCACGGGACTCTGGAAAGCTATTTCCCCAGCTTTCACGCACCATTCTTCGAACGCACGCCATTTCCCGTCATATGCGTAACGAGTAGAGGAAGCCCTGGCGCCCTGGATAGTCGTAATGACATTCCATGGGAGTCCAGAGTACTGAGTGTTCTCCTCTGAAACAAAATATGCAACAGTACAGTAGAATCAGGATGTAAGTATATATATATATATATATATATATATATATATACCAGGATGTAAATATGTATAAGGTCTGAAAAATATGAAAATATGAAAAAGCAATAATAATGATTATAATACGTGACAAATGAGTCTATTTAAATAAAGTAGTCACCTCCCAAATAAATTTGCGAAAGCACACGGTGCACGGCGTGTCTGATTTTGTTGTATTGCTCTTTACTTACCACTGCATTAATTTTGTTATTATACAGGCCAGAGGATAATTAATTTTATTTATGTAGCCTAGTTAAGAGAGAGAACGGTAAATAAACTTGAAGGATTTTTACATCGGATAGCTAGTGGCGTTATTGTCATGACAACAGAGCCAGCAATAAAGTCAAGGTAAATCACCAGTCAGACTCATCACAGGTCGCAACACTATATAACCTTTAACGTTCACCCAAAGTAACAGATTAAGTAGCCTTAAGTAAATAAGTTGATGAATATATAAATGAATCATTACATGCATACATGAATCACAGAGCTCTATAATAATTCCAGTGTTGGCGCCCATTGGCAATTTATTCACAATCAGTTGTGGGAAAGTGGCAGAAATATGACTGTATAACAGTTATGAATTATGTTCATTATTTAGGCTATTTGTTTATTTATTTAGTTTGGCTCTCCTTAAAGACCGGGTAAACAAAATTCAGTATTTTTCTTCTTATCATATTAATTAGGCCTTAAATGTGTCCCTCAAAACATGTAAAAAATATTTTTCCCATTCATCATTTCCTTGAGGAGCTAGGCCTCAGAGAATGTTCTGTGTGCAGGTTTAAAATGGGCGGGTCTACATCGAAGACCGCTTTACGTAAAGCGGTCTTCGATGTAGACCCGCCCCCTGCTGCCCTCTAGGTATAAATACATTAACCGCGCACTAGCATTCTGTGGTTTCACCCGTCTATGGTTTTACCGCTCACGAGTCTGGTTTGAATTGTCAGTTTGCAGCTAGCTTGCCCGTTATGCCTCTTCAACCTCGTTGGTGCATCTTCCCTGGATGCCACAGTGGGAAACGTAACGTTAACGGTTCGTTTACTTTATTTAAGTTTCCGACCGAAGACGGTCTCTCTCCGGTGATGGGCGTGGTTTCCTGGCCTGCAGCGCACACGCCCCCACCGTCCTGAGCCAGGGATTACTGCTCATTTTTCATCAACTTTGAAGCATAATTTTATATACTTCGCGATTTTTTTAGTCCTTCAAATTTGGCAGGGTGGTTAATAATATATTTTCCTGTGGTATTATAAACTCAAAACCCATAATTATTCTTGGTTTACCCGGTCTTTAAATTAAATTCACGCTTCAAAACGCACGACTTTTACTTCTAAAGCGAGCTTTACTTTGAAGGCGAGCTGTCTCTGTTTCCGGTCTAATCATAAACTGTAAAGAATTCAAGTCATGCATTGTTCACTATATCTATGCTGCAAAGTGAGGTTGAAAATATGTTTTAGTAAAGCCACATAGTTTAAGATGTAAAGAAATGACTTAAATCAAGTGGAGAGATTTTAACAGTCTATGGAGTAAACAATGTAAACATGCGCACCATTTAAAAAAAATTAAATGGTTGGAAACAAATAAATTGAAGAGTTAAACAAATAGCTAATGTGATCAAGTTTGAATCTATTTGAGATTAAATATAGAATAGCTGATCTGTTGGCAATTTCCAGCCCAACTATACACTAAAATCTTTCCATGCTGTTGGACTGGAAAACTAAATTATTAACAGCATATAGAATATTTGAACTGAAATGATCATTTACTCAGACAGACTCAATCAGCTACAATATTTTCATATTTAGTTTTACAAGCTCAAAGGATGGACATGGAAACACAAGCAGGTTTATGATGATGATTTATTTATCTGTGACAGTCATTCACTGAGCAAGTTCACACGACTCTGCATTAGCAATCAAACCAATGTTATGCAATCAATATTAAAACTGTGCACAGTAAGATGTTGATGCATCTTATTCGACATTCATAACTTGATCAGACTCAGTGGTTTTTACACTCACTGCAGTGTAAGCAACACCATTGTAGTTGCCGGTGGATGGGAAGACCAGCTCGCTGCCATTCAGGCATGTGATTTTCACTGTGGCCGAGTAGGGGAGGTCGATGACTGCTCGTCCCACTGAGAACTCAACGGTGACGGTCTTTCCTGGCGGGACCGTTACAACAACATCATCTGATTCTGTTGTTTTCACTGAGGAGGTCATTGAGGAGGAGGTCTCCAGTCCCACGGTCATGCTAAACCCACTAGACACCTCCACCAGATCCGGGATCCCTGCTTGAACAGTCATGCTGACGGTGGACTCAATCTTAGCGGTGGTGCTCCAGGTGGTAGACTTGGTCACTTCTCTGCTGTACTGTGCTTTCTGCTCTTGAGGCTGAGTAGTGCCGTTGTGAAAAGACAGCGATTTTATATATTCTTTGTTTACCTACAAACACAAAAAAAAACGTATATTGTTCAGGCAACACACAAAATAATACTGAATAACCAGTACAGAAAATATCAACCTATTTATTTACTCTAACATTTAGACTTTAACACTTTATTAATCCCCCGGGGCAGAAATTGACCTAATGTAATTAAACAAAAGACATTACTGTCAACCCCATATCAAATTATAATGTTTATTTCGGTGGACAGGACTCATCAAGTTGTCCTTTATGGAACGCAAAGTGGGCCAACAAGCATTTGATCAGAACAAATCTTTCTTCATTCTTCTTAAAAAAAAGCACCTTTTGACCACTGCTGATATAAAAAGGGCTTTATAAAATACATTTGATTGATTCATATATAAGAGTAATCTGCCCTATTAAATATAGGTATAACACATGCTTTTGTTAGTGATAGGAAAGAGGAAAAATACGTGCCAATTTCTGTCCTGGACACAACCTATTACAAAAACAGGTGCTATTCATGCATGAAAATTATCCCATTTCAATTGCTTTTCAGAGTTAATAAAGAAACGCTTGTTACTTGAAATGTATTGGCCCACTTATCCTGCCATATTCTGACTCAGGTCTTCGACATATAGCAGCACTCACCTGGGGTGTGTACATGGCCAGGCCGGGATAGGACATGTCGGTTAGCACAGATGACTTGATGGCATTGATGAAGAGGAATCCCATACAGTCGATGTCTAAGCCAGATTTCCCCTCCAATCCCAGGCAGACTCCAGACCCCACATCGATAGAGTGCTCGGTCTTCAGTGGCAAGTCAGTCATGTATGCGGAGAACTCGCGTGTAGAACTCGTCCAGAACCTGATGCCACCCAGACGTCTCCCTTCACCGTTCCCCCACAGGGACAGCTTGGTGATGCGCTCACCGAGTTCGAATGTAAACTCTTTGAAAGTTTGTGCATCTCCAAAGGTCTGCACACGCCCATCAGTCAGTTCTGCCCGCACAGCTTTGATCTGCCAGCCGGCCACTGCCACTCCAATCTTCTTGAGGGTGGCACCATTGTTACGGCCAGTGAAAGTAAATGGATAGCCTCTGTTTCCACCGATGACTTGCAGTGTAGTCGCCATGTTTAATAACCTGAAACAGAAATGTTCATCAATATATTCATGCATCCTTCAAATGCTCGACAAAAGATGCAGACATTTCGAGCTGTAAAAGGAAATCAAAGAACAATATCCAAGGGAGAAAACTTATGGACAACCAAAGCTGGCGGTGTATATATATATAAAATAATACAAATATTAAAGGTTAGCGTTAGCACCACGCCATTTTATATGCTTCCATAAAAAACGAACACATAGGATGAATATTACCGACATGTATACATGACCAGGCCATCGAATCACACACACACGCACACACATATATATATATATATATATATATATATATATATATATATATACACACACGCACACACACACGTGGTGTGGAGTGGAGTGGTAATCTGGAGATTTCCCGCTGGGCCGTTAACGTTTCGGGGCCACAGGGCTGATTACTGCAGGATAACAATATTGCTTTTATAAAAGCTCCTTGCTGCGCCGTCCTGCAGCCTGAGCTGTGCACCCGCAGCCTCTCACTCACTGTCTGAGTCCCACATACAAACACATGCAAGCACTCACAAACTGTTAACGTCACAACCAAGTCGATATGTGTAGGGGGGGGTAAATGAGCAGCTCCTCCCCAAGTGGCACAGCCCAGATGTGGCCCCTCCCCAAGTAGTACAACCAGCTTCAGCTGCTATTGGTCAGAAAGCTAACGACTAGTGATGGGAATTACGGCTCTTTTTAGTGATCCGGAAAATTTGGATCGGCTCACCAACAAGAGCCGGCTCTTTCGGCTCCCAAACGGCTCTTCATATTACCACTTATACCTTTTATAATTCAACCAAATGTAGCCAGTTTTGACTTATGATTCATATGTGTAGGCATATATACTGTATATACGTATATCACTTAAATTATTCAATCCATCCTTTGTTCTGAAGTATTCAAAAGTAAAAATGACATTTTCTAATATCAATAAATTGCTGTAGCCGATTGCATTCGCGCAGCGCATCTGACCTGTCTATGGGCGGAACACACATCCCCCCGCCCCTCGCTGCTTGCTTAATGGTATGATCCCTGTATCCGCACGTTATTGGTTGCAACTTGCATGCATGTACGACGTGTCACTGCACACATGCATAGCATGCACGGAGCACCCGTAGAGCGGAGACCTTGCTTCATATCATTCTGACTAGGCAAACTTTCTATTTAAAAAAAGAAAACGGCTCGCGGCCGGGAGCTGGCTCCCCTCGTTCACTTAAAAGAGCCGGCTCTTTGAACCGGATCGTTCGCGTCCGACCATCACTACTAACGACATAACAGCTATGACAACATCGAACTTTGAAGCGAGCGTAAGGGTTATCCTGGGAACGGTTAGTTCAGTGATGCTAATGAGACAGGGCTAGGAGGTAGCAGAGAAAACACAGCAACAGGTGTGCACACTGCACAATGTTATAAGTTCAACAAAGGATGGAATGCAGTTTCTAGGAGCAAGTTGTAATATTGCAGGAAATTACAGGAGAAATGTTATGATTGCAATATATCGAGAAATATAGGAAAATATATGTTATTATAATATGTAGGCCTCAGAATTGCCTTGATTTTTTCAGAAACTAGAATGGGTTCTTTAGTTGATTTTTCAATTGTGCGTCAATTTATTTTTGTTGGTTTGGAGGCAAAAAAGCTGTGTCCAGTACAGGGTTTAATTGCTCAGTGGCTCGTACATATTAAAAGCACCCTGGGGGGAGTGGGTTAATGTGAATTACATATAAATTATTCTTTTGATACAAATTGTGTTACACTGTTTATTAAAAAGGCATTAACGCTTTTAGAAATGGATTTGTCTATTTAAGTTAAATCAAAATCATGTTTTTTCAAAGATCAAAATCCCATAAATCCCGGTTAGACCACCCTGGATCCTTACCTGTCCTGGTGGCTCTGCTCTGGTCTTTCTTCCCTTTCCTTTTTCAGGAGCTGATGAAATCGTCAGTGTGGATCTGATCTCACTGTAGAGAGCCCCTTGTGAGTCTTCTCTTATAGCCGACGCTAACCACGCCCCTCTGCCCACACCACACTGCAGTGATGACAGCAGAGATGTTTGTTGAGATAAGTTGAGGCAAGACAAGGCAAGTTGTTTGCAAATTCAAGGCCTGGAAAAGTTTTGGAAAAGTCATGGAATTTATTTTAACACAGCCTAATCATATGTTATATGTAAATACTGTAAATACTTTTCCATAAAAAATAAATAAAGATTAATGGAAAATATATTTCACATTATCGTCGTAACCTTACGACGATTTTAAATGCCAGGAAAGTTATTTAATAATGTCTGGCTCCACTTGGATAAATACAATACATGGCTTGAGAAGGACCAGGACCCAAGACATGCACGATGTGGACTATGCTGTAAAACAATTGACATTTGTAATATGCCGAGAGGCAGCGCTAACTAGCCATGCTAAAGGCGCTAAGCACCAGGCAGTGTGTGAAGGCTCGCGCACCATCATCAGCTTTTTCTCGCCCCCAACCTCAACCAACATTGTGCCCAATTCAAGCTCCACTAGTTCTTCCATCACGAGGCCCAGTCAAAGACAAGGCACTATCTCCAACGTTACCAGAGAAGAATCTTCAAGGGCCGAGGAATTGTAGGCGTTACAAGTTGCAAACTCACGCTTTTCTTTTAAATCGTGTGAGGATGTTAGCGAACTCTTCAGTGTAATGTTTCCGTCAGCTGGCAGCTGCCAAATTTTCGTGTGGGGAACGTAAGTGTGCTTACTTGTGTAATTTTGGATTGGCTCCTTATTTCAAACAGCAAATGTTGGTGAGAGTTGCCACACAAAGGTTGTATGTCCTTTTATTTCAAGAGAGTCTGAATCATTATCTACAGACTAAACAGTTAGACATCCACGTAAGGATATGGGATGAGGTGAAAGCCAAATACATCGGTTATGAATTCCTGGGCCATTCAGCGGCCAAAGATGTTGTTGAGAATGATGTTTTACCTTGTCGAAATTGCCATTCGTAAAAACAAAAGCCAACAAGGGGCTCTTACAAATATCTCGCTCATATAAATAAGAGAAGTAAGGAAAAAAATAGCCTACATAGGCCTAATAATCAAACCCAGCCCATCTTCTGCCACAGGCTGAAAACTCATGTGTTAAGTGGTGAATGAACCTATTTGAATAATCAAACCTTTAGGAATCACTCATTTGGAAGACCTAACCATTTCCATGAAACAATAATACAATTTAGTTTGGCAGTATGGTTCCCCTCTTTTCTGGTGCTCCCTGCTGTAGGATTTAAAGCATGACCTACAGATATCAGATACAGAATACCAACAGCAACAACAGAAAATGCATTTCCAGCAAAAATGTGGTGAGTGCAGTAGTTCATAGTGAGGTTGAAAATATGTTTTAGTAAAGCCACATATTTTAAGACGTAAAGCTAAAGCGGGGGGGGGCCCAGCTTTAGCTTTGGAATGGAGAGACGGCAGGGGTGACTGAGGAGGATCCCCACAACGTGTTGTCAGACGTGTGTGGTGGGAGAGAGGGCGAGGGCAAGAGGAGGAATCTATCACTTTGCACTTCTTTTCTTCTGCTGAAAAGGAAATTAATAACTTGCAGAAGTGGCCCCCAGAAGTCTGAACCCAGACCTGCTTGTCAGTTGAATAGCTTCTCAAGGGGCCAACGTGGAACAGAAAGGAAGGTTTTTTTTAACCAGGTCAATGTCGGTGTGTCCTAGACTGGCCAGGTCACAACCCCCGGTCTGAACCAGCTGACCCATGCCGCCATGACGCCATCCTTTTCTCTGGAAACCAAGCGTAGACTTGGTTCATCATTCCAAAACTTTCACACACGGCACATTGGTAAACCACTCTTTTTGGTTATGGGGTCTCGAAAACAACCCGTTAGAATTAGACGTTCAAACCAGCAAATTATGAGCGGGGTGCCGGGCAGTTCCTCATTTCTTTTGAGCAACGCATGACGTCGCAATCACTCCCAACAATGCAATCACTCGATGGGGGGGGGGGGGGGTGGTGGTAAAAGTTGTGACAACCTTGGTCTTCACAACAGCCACCACTACCTCTTACAAACATGACACATGACATAGAAATAGCTCCACCCAATGGCTGGTTCACAAGGTGACCTCCGCCCAAGGAAATCACATTGCTGGAGTTTCATGTGCCTTATTGATTGACCTCAGTCTCCTTCTCTTTGTCCCACGGCCTCCAACGTTTAGTTGGGTTCCAGGGAACAGACAAGCCCCGTTGAGTTACACAGGACTTACTTTATGATGATGTTGGCCGAGAATGTCTTGCACAAATCTGGCCCATTTCATCATTGCCACACTAGCATGTTATTTGTTCACCTGTTGTATCTGCTGATTGCAAATCCATGAGCTCCACTGACATGAATTGATTTTGAACCAGAATGCGTGAAAAGCACTTCATTGCTGAATGTTAAATTAAAATTGGCATCATGCAACATAATGCCATAAAGTGAGTCTCTATGGTGCTATTTCATATACGTAACAGAGACACATGGTGTCAGTTTGCCTTTGTTTTTATGCTCGTTAAACATGGTTGTTACATTTGCATACACTTGGGGAACAGAGTCAAGTGGGAAGGTTGCCTGGTTCTGAGATGCCTGGTTCTGAGATGTATAGGAGAGAAAGACGGCTTTGCTGAAGACGCACACGTTAGTGAGATGACAGTGTATCTATATCGTTGTTATCATGAGGATTATTATTATTTAGTTAGTTTAATCATCCTCCGCCGCCCCCATCTGGGTTTCCTGTGCCAGCGTTCTGTCGTGAGTCAATGAATGCTGGCCCCGTTGTCAGCCTCTAACTTATCTCTGTGTGGTGCTGGAGGGTTTTAATGCTGGCATTTATTTATCTACTTGATCCCCCCATCCATGAGGGGCAGAAAGGGGTGCGGGGGGGCAGCAGCTGCAGACAGACGGGTGGGGGGGCTACATCAGCCGCCAAGCTAATTTTGCCATGACACTGGTGTATCCGGTGGTGGGGGGGGGAGGGGGGGGTTGTGTGTGTGTGTGTGATTATTATAATTTTTTTACTTGTGCCTGTACTTGTGTGTGTCATAGAGGCAACCTCACAACACAGTGCACCTGGTGAGACAATATAGAGAAGGACATCAAAGTCTCAGAGAGGCCCCCGTTTATGATTGACTGTGTACAGTACTTAAGATCTAAAGACCAGGGCCCAGTTTCCCGATAACGATGGATCCACGCTCGTACGATCATTCTCACGAAGGATCTTTCGAACCTTCGTAAAAATTTTTTAGAGCATTTCCCGAAACTCCTCTTAACATGAACACGCGTACACTGCTCTTACGATGTTCGTAGGCTTGTAACTGTCTACTGACATGGTGCTGAAATGGGCTCTGTAGGAGGGGGAGATGCAGGAATGTTTTTTGATGAAACTATATTTTGTGGTAGCAAAAACATATCTCCCCATCATGGCCAACAGCAAAGTAGCCTATGAAAAAAATGGACTAATATCGATGCTACAAATATTAAAACACAATTTATGAGGCTTAGGCCGACATATGCTATATCAGTCCTAATCCTGAACGGCATTCACGGCATTTTCCCCCCTGATATAATTCCATATATGTCTGTGTGACAACTATAGCATTTATCTAAATGTTCTGATTTCTGAAACATGCTGTGCGCTGCAAAGAGTGCAGACTTTCTCTGATTCCGCATAAGGTTTCATTGATTGTTGCGCAATCTCTAGTCTAGAATCGAATGGTGTAAACATTAAAAGTTCCATTAATTCATTATCATTCAAACGCAGAGGCATTGACATGGCTATTGCTGTTGCTGGTCTAGATCCTGCCCATATTGTTGGGCAGGGGTATGATGGTGTGGGCATTGTAAGTGGGAAAGGCACGCATCGCAGCAGTTTCCTGCAGCAGTTTCCTGCAGCAGTCTACGTTCACTGCAGAAACCACGCTCTCAACTTTGCGTTTGTGCACTCCACTAAGGTCAGGGATGTTTGTAACTGTCTAGACACGGCCCAATAAATAGTGAACTTCATCACAGCCTCACCAAAGCGCCTACAGTGCTTTATGGCAAACAATCGCAACAAAAAACGCCTGCAGAATTCTCCGAAACCCGATGGTCTCAGTATGATTCATGTACAGTATGTCTTCTGTCATTGATCAATATGAGGACATTTTAACCACGATGGTTGAATTAAAATCAGGTTTTAATTCAATGCTTTCGGGAAACGGTGTGAAAACTTCACGAACCACTTAGGCCAGGGGTGTCAAACTCAAACTGTACATTCGGGCAAAATTAACGTTAAAGCTGAAATGCGATATGCCGGCGGGCCAATTGCTTTACATTAATTGGGGACATTACATTATAATAGGGTCCGCATGCGGAATTCATGACGGGGGGGGGGGTGTACGGGAGTACGGGCTGCCGGAGTTGACCCGCCAGGGTTACCGCGCCGAGACGCGCGTTAACGCTGAAATGCGATATGCCGGCGGGCCAATTGCATTACATTAATTGGGGAAATTACATTATAACAGGGTCAGCGGTCGGAATTGTTGACCGGGGGGGGGGGGGGGGGGGGAACTGGGCCCTGTGCAATAGTGTTACGGCTCCAAAATGTAAGCTGGCTACGTCTAGGGGGGGTAGGGGAACCATAACACGTGTTGGCAAACTCTAGACTGGATGGTAGGCACTGGAAACTCTATGTGTAATAGACAAGGATGTCAATACCTGCTCAAAAAGGTTGGAAAGGAAATTAGTACCGTGATCAGTTTGCACAACTTTCGGGAGCCCAAACATCGAGAAAAACGTAATCAAAGCCTTGACTACTGCCTGAGCAGTGAGTTTCCTAAGAGGAATAGCCTCGGGATAACGTGTAACAACACACATAATCGTCAATAAAAACTGGTTACCAGTCCTAGACTTAGGCAATGGGCCAACACAACCGACTAACACATGCTCAAAAGGCTCACCTAACACAGGTATCGGACAGAGGGGAGCAGGGGGAACAACCTGGTTTGGTTTTCCTGTGACCTGTTCTTATCAGGATGTGGAGGGGGCACAGGGGTAGAACCAGTAAACTCATTTGTGTCCCCGCTGGGACAAGAAAGGAGTCAGATAGGTCTCTCAACGGTCGGGACTGTGCCCGTGTAGCAGCACACACTGGAAAAATCCCAGGGAAACTCTTGGGTAATTCATCCTCAGTGTTAGCTTCGGGACAGTCCAATACCTCTAATATAGGCAGCACTTTGCCTCCAGCAATATCATTGCCCATGATAAACTGAACGCCTTTTACCTGCAGGTTATGACGTACCCCGACTTTTAATTCCACTGACCAAATCCCATTTTAAATGTTCCAGGTGCAAGGGGACAGGCACAAACCCCATCTCTATACCCTGAACCAAAACACTGGAACCACAGAATGAATCACCCGACAATGGCACTACATCAGAGAGGATAAACGACTGGGAGAATCAGAACTTGTTGCCGGTCCTTTAGATCACCGGTTAGTGACACTAGACCACTCGAAATTAATGGTTTGTAGCTGGGGTCGGGAAGGTCAGAAACACACACGTTCGGCATAACTCACAGAGCCAGAAACTGTGCTTACCAATCCAACCCCCTTTGGTTGTTGAACGGGCGGTGGCGGATTTCTCATACGACAGTCACCAATTACATGGCCAAGTTCATGACAGTAAAAACACTCCCGTTCCTCCCTAGAGCGAAAGAGAAGTGAAACTGACTTGCATAACTGAGTGGTGGGAGAGGTAGAGAACACATGAGTGGGCTTGTGGGTCAGTAAAAACTTGTCCGCTAATACAGCTGCCTGGGACAGCGACATCACTTTTTGCTCATTTAAGTATGTTACTACCCGTTATACCCGGATATACTGTTCTTAAATTCCTTCAGCAGGACTAATTCTCGAAGAGAAGAAAAATCAGCCGTTTTAGTGGCGGTGCACCACCGATCAAACAAGGTGGTCTTCTCTCGAGAAAACTCCATGAAAGTACGATCAGGAGACTTTTTGCAACTCCTAAACTTTTGTCTTTATGCCTCAGGCACTAACACGAAGCACGAACACTAACACTAGCACGAAGAACCGTGGTATTATCAATTTCGTAGTCTAAACTGTCCTCCAACAAAATGGACGCCAACACCTCTTGAGCTTGTTTGAGTTTACACTGGAACAAGAGAGGCCACACCCCTTTAGGCCACTGCATAGAAACTGAACGATGCGTTCAAACACAAAAAACTACAAATCGATTTCGGATTCCCGGAACTGCGGAACCAAAACCATTTGTTTAGTCACATCCAATGTGCCCAGTGAGCTAGCTAGTGGGGAATAGAGGGTGTATTCACTTCTCTGCCTCAATCCGGTGAATCTCGAGATGGTGCTCATGCTCAGCTTGCCTCTCTTCGCGCTCAGCCTGCAGCTCTCTCTCCTGCGCCTCGCGCTCAGCCTGCTGCATCTCCATATACAAGCGGGCCAACCTTACTTTCAGACGGTGTCATGAGTCGACACTGATGAAGTAGGCGATAACAGATTAAAACGCGGTAAGGTAGCGGGTGGCTTAGCCTCTGCCCTTGCCTGCACGTCCGCACCGGCATCACTACAAGGAGAAGCCGCCACTGTTGCACCAAGCACCTCCTTGCCCACCAGCATATCCACGGCACACTCCTTAAGTTTAGCTTTGATCAGGGCCCCCTGAACTGGAAACTCTAAATGATCAGCTATGTCTTTTTGGCCGATCCATAGACGGATCGGCCAAAAAGACACCCAAATCAAAATCCTCCAAATAAAACTACTGCGACCCTACAAATAAAACTACTGCCTATCCTACACACACACTATGCGCACACCTGTACCGAACAACTCACAATCGGCCCGACGTACAGAGTCCTACAATGAGTATCCCGGACAAATCCCTAAATATGTTACGGCTCCAATTTTTGGTAAACTTTCGTTAAATAATTTAGCCTGTATATTTTTCTCTCTTTTCTTAGCACCGCTCGGATGTGACCACTTCATCTTTTCTTTCTTGCCGTAGCTAGAATTACGTCCTCCGCCCAGCTCAATCGTTTCGTTTGTTCTCCTCCTAGACTTCTAGGACTTGGGAATTTGGGATTTTTGTTACATTTTGTTTAGATAAGGGGGGGGGGGCTCCCTCCACCTCCTCCAGCAGATGCCACTGTAGAGCAGAGTAATGACCCCTCGAATACGGACGTTTATCATCATTATTATCATTATTATTATTATAATTTTTTTAAATTATTAAGAGGCCCCTGATTGGCCGAGGCCCCGGGCTGAAGCCCAGGTAAGCCCGTGCATTAAGGCGCATTGCCCAACTCGAGGGGCAGCACCAAGCATGAATTTGAAAATATCACTGCACACAATTGGATCACACTACGACCAATCAGAAGAATACATGGGGTGACGTATCCAGAGCCCCATACGCTAAGCTACCCACAGAGCTAACCAATAGATTAGATTCTTGCCATATACGGTAGGTAAAAAAGCAAAAAGGAAAGCTTTGAGCATCGTCTTCTGTTCCTCTTTTAGAGGAAAAGCCAAGTCTAACTCTTTTATTTTAGCGGCCAAAGCCGTTTCAAACAAATGGTGTTCATCAGTAGCCATCTTGTAATGTTTACTGAATGATTCCGGACTGATTCCGTCGCAGATGTCATCATCTGTTTGGGTCGCTTCTTGCCCGCCTATATCAGATACACCGATGTGATTGGTTTATGTGAGATCCAGGGGAACGGGGGAATGAACATATTACTCATTCCCAGAGTGACTCGCTGAGCAAATTCAAATTGTGCTCTCGCGAGAACTCTTTCCAGGGTAGCTGTTCAGTGGAACGTATGCGTCAATGCCGCCGCCATCTTGCCGCGGGAAACCCACCTGAATGAATGAACGTTGATGGGACAGAGGTCCTTTCTCAATCTAGATCGCCATATTTTTAAGCAATCTTCAAGCGGGTTGGTTTCTGGTGTTCGTGGTAATGATGATAAAAATACATTTTAAAAATGATCTATGATTTTTTTTCTGACGTATGTCAGAAACCCACCCACTTGAAGATTGCTTAAAAATAAAACGATTTTGAGTGAAAGGACCTCTGTCCCTATCGACGCACATTCATTCAGGTGGGTGGTTACATTGTTGACGCATGCTTAGAAGCCAAATGCAATATCTAGCCAGTATATGTCTTACATTTCAATCTTGAAAAACTGTGTCGAAGGCTTGGTTGACTTTGTCCGATGCTCCTTCTATCTGCCCTCTGAGCTCTGCCCTTTACCGTCTGATTAAATATGGGGGGGGCGTGGCAAGGCATACAACGCACTCGGGCTCATAAGAGTTTCAGACCCGTGTGGCCTTCCCAAGTGTCAAAGGTCAGCCGTGACCTTTGACACCGTCAAAGGTCGGACTGAGTTGGGACATTCTGACATTTGCTCTGTTTAAAAAGTGACCCAAAGTTAATCCCCAATGTGTCAGCCATATCAAAAGTATTTAGGTGAACTTGAGACCCTTCAAAATCGAGGCACTTAACCTATGGACTTAGTGTGTGTGTGTGTGTGTGTGTGTGCCCATGTGGAGGTAGAAAAAATTGACAAACAACAACCAGTTCCCGAAGGTTTTTTATTTTCTTCAACATAAACGTTTAAAACATCATGGCCTTCCTGGACTTCTTACTTGGAGAAAGTCCAACCTTTTGGGCCAACGTTGATGGCCCCCTCTTCCTCAAGGGGCCAGCAGCAGGAGTGGGGGAGGAGAAGGAGGAGCCAGCACCGGCCTGGGCCGGGGCTGGGGCTGGGGCTTCCTCCTCCGGGGGAGGGGGCAAAGGCTCCTCCTCCTCCTCCTCTGGGGCTGGCACTGGGGCTGGCACTGGGGCTGGGGCTTCCTCCTCCGGGGGTGGTAGCTGCTCCCCTGGCTGCTGCTCCTCCTCTGCCTCTGCAGAGAGAAAAAACAGGACAGCAAATTAATGACGCTGTAATGTAATTTATTGAAATAAATTGATCATGGAAAGAATGTATAATTGCTATGCATTTTTCATTCACTCACTTCGAGGAACCGGGACCAGCCTCTGGGCATGGATCTCCCTCAGGTGTAGTGCGACAGATGGGGCACTCCCAAGAAGGTCGTCATCTGTAAAAGTCATGAGATATTAGTTAAATACGCAATTGATTAACTTAACTAGATAACTAATGTATTTGTATTTGTGATAATGAATTAAAGATCAGTAATTAGGAAGCTGATCCATCATTATTGTTCAATAATTAATAATGAAATAATTAATAATAAACGGAGATTCTATCCATCGCGGAGGACACGCTGAGGCCTATACACGTGCTTGGCACACACAGGCCTGAGCTACGGTGGCCGAGAAGGGTCACAACACATGCAAACACCACAACATCGGCAAATTCAGAAAACACTTTAATCGATTACACAACACGTGCGATGCAAATTCCAAAACACATGCATATTCAGAAAACACCTGCAAACTCAGAAAACACTTGCATTGATTTCACAACACGTGCGTTCCAAATATTCACAACACGAGCAAATAGGGAAACGAACTGCAAGTAATGACAACGGAAATGTTTCCGGGGGACCATAATCACTGACGGACCCATATCCGGTTGGCGGTTCTATTCAATTACCAACGTCTTCATTCATTGGATTGTGCTACAAGAGGTACGTGTTTCTCTTTTATTATGACAGACTTGTCGATGTGCTCTGATAACGAAGTGGTTTTGTGTGTTTTCAACATATTGGGCCCTAGTTAGACGGTCTAAAACGCAGACGTCAAGGCGCAAAGTCAAAGTACTTTGTGGACGGTTCTACGGCGCTGTTGCTATGATGACGGCGAGATAAATGAGCTTTGCGCCCGGCGCAAATCTAAAATGGGTTGGTCTGAAACCTGTAGGTGTGTCTTGGTTGTAACGTGCAATAAACCAATGAGAGTTCCACCTGCCATCCCCTTTAAGACCCAGCGCATTTGACTTGGCGAGTTGATAGTTTGACAGCGCGTTTGCAGTCTCCGCTGAGACAGATGCATGACCACATGAATTTCGAACTTCAAATGGATCAGTTTATGGCCAAATAATAGGCATAATTCACACATGGAATAGCGTTTTCTTCTCCAACTTCAGAAACACCGATTCATGTAAATTGCGGCAAAGACAACTTAAAACATATATGATATGCGGACGCGGTCCTCGATGGCCGCAACTGTGGGTCTATTTAATGATATGCGGCAATACATTAACAAACATTGTTTGTTACCAGTATTATATACATTATCGTTATCGACTTGTGTTCATAATATACATGTGTCCCCCCGTTAATATACATCGCCATGGACTGTATTATGCGTTACGTGTTTAGTTTGCGTGTGTTTAAACAGATGGGTGCGCAGTGCGCACACACGCGCACACCAAGCATCACCCGCATTCATTCATTCTTTTAAACACTCGCGGTAAAACTATGTTTTCTCACGATCAAATACTCATCAATCCTAAAAGTAATGGGCTTGTACACGATGTCTGGGTCAAGAACATATGTGTTTGCTGTACGGTGTTTGCAGATGCATTGATTTAAAAGTACAACTTACCGCTGTATCAGCTGTTCATTATACTTATCATTATCATACTCTCCATCGTCCATTGAGTTTTGATTGAAATCTCTGTTTCTTTAGAGCAGCTGCCAAAATTTGTTTTGTTGACCACTGGGGGTCAACATTTAAAGGCAGGGTTTTCCCTCTTTGAGGTTTAAACCCATTCTGTGTTCTTGACATGATGCCAATCGAAATCTACAGAAATCAGAAGAGAGAAAAAAGAAAAACAAACATGACTACTGTGTCTAATAGTCACATTACGACCTTAAACCTCCGTATTAACTTACCTTCACTGTAATGGCCTGTTTCCTTTTAACCTTTGAAAAGGAAGTCCTCCTCTCAGCCTCTTTAACCTCCCTGAACCTCAAGAATTGAGCTGCTCTTCCTTCCTTCCTAGTCTCATTCACTAACGCACGCACGCATACTACTACTAATAATAATAATATAATAATAATAATAATGTACTTTATTAATCCCCTTGGGGGGATTATTTTCCTGCATTCAACCCATCTGGGGATACTACTATTACTATTAGTAATAGTCTTTTACTAGTTGTACTACTACACCCGGAGCAGCGTGCAGCCACACAGTGGGTTGCTCGGGGAGCCACGGGGGGACCAATAATCCTCTGGTTATTGGTCCAGCCCCTTAACGGCTAGATCACTGATGCCCCAATGACACCCCCACACACTGATGCATTTTAGCTATGGTTAAATAGTGTGGGTTGATAAATTGTGGCCTTGCTGACAGCTAAAACCATGGGACATTTTGATGCAGCACAGAGGAATGGAAGCACAGTAAGGGATGTTACCTGTTGGCCCACAGCCTTCGCTTGACGATGTGGATGGAGTCGATGGACGCTCTAGATTAAGGAACCCCACGTTCTGCCCACATGATGGGCAAAAATTGGGGGTGTTCCCCAGTTGCACCGCACAGAAAGGGCAGAACATGTCAATCTGAAAGATAAAAGTCATCATTTAACAAGTGCAGTACATTGGGCCTGGGCCTAAGCCTAGCGTCTACACCTTTGGATGAGACATCACATTTGACATCATAGCCTATATGCCTGGTGCCCATCAGCGGGTGGATAGTTTAGGACAGCGGTTCCCAAACTTTTTTTCCTGCGCACCCCGTTCTAAGTCCCAACCGGGTTGGCGCACCCCCAATCTCCACTTCAAAAAGAAGAAAAAAAAACTGCAACAAAGCTTTGTTTTATCGCCATATAAAGACTCATGTTTAATCATGCACAAATAACCAGAACACGCATGACAATAACATCAACAAATCCAACAAATAGGACAGCCAAGGGACACGACTGACATTGTGTGCAAGATCTTCTCATGTGTGACATGCGCAATAGACGGGCAGACGACCGATCTGCACGACCACTTTATGTGCCTCGCAGAAGTTAATAGAAATGATGATGAACAAAATATCACAGAGTATAGAGCAGGATTGTGAACGTTTACATTGTCTCATGACAATTTCTATTCTGGTGCTCATGTGTGATCCGCGCAAAAGACGCGCCGACGACCGATCTACATGACAACTGTTGCGTGTGAGCCACACAGAAGTTAATAGAAATGATGATCAACAAAATATCACAGAGCATAGAGCAGGATTGTGAACGTTGACAATGTCTCATGTCAATTTACAATCTGCAAAATGTGTCTGCGTTGTGTCAACGCAGACACATGTGTGTCAATGTGTCAACTCCTTCCCCCCACAAACTCCCCATTAATCCCCCCCATAGTCCTGCCGGGTCGCTACAATATGTTGAAAACACACAAAACCACTTCGTTATCAGAGCACATCGACAAGTCGGTCATAATAAAAGAGAAACACGTACTTCTTGTAGCACAATCCAATGGCTGAAGACATTCGTAATTGAATAGAACCGCCAACCGGTCAGTGATTATGGTCCCCCTGGAAACATTTCCGTTGTCATTACTTGCAGTTCGTTTCCCTATTTGCTCGTGTTGTGAATATTTGTAACGCACGTATTGTGAAATCAATGCAGGTGTTTTCTGAGTTTGCAGGTGTTTTTTTGAATTTGCAGGTAATATTTACAGACATCTGTTATGTACTCACTTTGTGTACATTGTGTGAAGACACAATAAAGAGACTGGCGTTACTCAGGACGTGACTTTACTGCAGCTCGGCGCGCGTACACACACGGCAGTACAGGGTACAGCGAGGGACACACAGGTAGGCAGCTACGGAAGCCCAAAGGCAAACGCGAACTCCAAACAATACATTACATCTCCTTTCCTCAGCAAAAGAAAACTGTTGCTGTCTGTGTTATGTGTAAGCTACTATATACAATAACAACTGTTTTACTAGTGTTAACAAATGTAACAGTGAATTGCTTTTTGATTCTCTTCTGCCTACAGAATGATAATAAACTGATTTCCTTTCCTCACTCATATATTATAATAAACAAACTCTGCTCACACTGGCAATGTCTAATGTCTCTGACTCCTTAACATAATTAAACAACAAGAGAACTCAAACATTTAACTAGGAAGGAGAGGTTACTAGCACATCACTTCCTTCAGGTGTCTTTACCACACCTGTCCCTGAGATGCTAACAAATGCACAGTTAGTCCATCAAACTACAAGTTCAGTTTATCAGGGGGTTTCACAACTCTGCCCCGTCTGGTGGTATACAGTTCGCCTGGTCGGGTTTGTGGAAAGCTTGATGCTACCACACGTGATGAAGAGTGGTGTTCTGGAGGAGCTGGTGGGGGCTGCGGCTCTTTCACTGCAGGCAGTCCAGGGGTCTCACGCCAAGGCTCATCACACATCATGTGACGTGACTGATTGGCGGCTGCAGTGCTGGCACGGAGGTGTTGGCTGTTACGGCGGAACCTCTTACCTCCACTGTCCACAATGTAGGATCGCGGCGCACAATGTGGCTGAACTACAACTCCAGGTGTCCATTTGTGGCTTCCAGGATAAGGAGCCATTCTGACTTCATCTCCAGGTTGTAATGCAGCGCGGGGTTTGGCTGCTCTTTTGCTGTCGTAGTAAAGTTTCTGAGTGTGCTTGGTCTTGTCTAGCAGATGCTTGACCTTGACAGGGTCGTGAGCCATAGGTTTAAGTAGTGCACGAGCAGTAGGCAGTTTGTTGCGAGGTCTCCTGCCCATGAGCAGTTGAGCTGGTGACAGGCCTACTGACTCAAGCGGAGTAGTTCGGTAGTCTAGCAGGGCGAGGTGTTTGTCGGGCGCTTTGCTCCAAAGCCTCTTGACTGTTTGCACCGCACGCTCTGCTTCACCATTAGAGTGTGGTGTGTGAGGTGAGGATGTCTTGTGCAGGATACCATAGCTCTTGCAGAACTCCTTGAATTCCTGTGATGAATACTGCGGACCATTATCTGTCCTAATGGTTGCAGGGATTCCATGTCTGCAGAATTTAGCTTTAAGAGTCTCTATTGTGGTGCAGCTGCGCTGGTCTTTAAGCTCATCCACTTCAATGTATTTCGAGTAATAATCCACGAGTACAATGTACTGTTTCCTCTCAAACTCAAACAGGTCAGAGGCTACCTCTTCAAACGGCAGCTCTGGTGACTCTGTTGGTATGAGTGGTTGCCTAGGAAGCCTGTTTTGAATTTCAGCGCACTTGCCACAGTTTCTGATCATGTTTTCAATTTCAGCGCTCATACCTGGCCAGTATAACACTTCACGTGCCCGCTGCTTGCTCTTCACTATACCTAGGTGGGACTGGTGTATGAGCTCTAACATGCGTCTTTGCATGGTGGGAGGCACGACGATGCGCAGTCCTTTAAACACTATGCCATCAGACACAGCTAACTGGCTTCTTGAGTCCCAGTAGGGTTGAACAGGAGCAGGTACTTCCCGTCTGTTGTCCGGCCAGCCTTGCTGAATTGTTTGCTGGAGAAGGCTTAACTCCTCTTGTGTGCGTTCCTGCAGTTCAGCATATTTCTGATCACTCACCGACACAAAGTTGAGCATGGAGACACACTCCAGGCCAGCTGTTTCTGGTGTGCTGTCTGTTAGCTGCGCTCTGGAAAGGGTGTCAGGCAGCTCCATGTCCTTTCCTCTTCTGTAGCACACTGTGATGTCATACCACTGTAATCGCAGGCGCATTCTCTGTATACGCATGGGAGTGGAGAGCAGCGGCTTTTTGTAGATATCTTCCAGTGGCTTGTGGTCGTTGAATATTGTGACATGCCTACCAAATATGTAATGGTGAAACTTAATGCAGGCATGGACGATGGAGAGCATCTCCTTCTCAATTTGCGCATAGCGCGTCTCAGCATCAGTCAGGGATCTGGACGAGAAGGCGACAGGCTGGTCGTCCTGTAGTAACACGGCTCCTAGTCCCATGCTGCTGGCATCACTGAATATTTCCACAGGCCTTGCTGGATCATAGAACTTGAGTAGTGGGGGGTGTGTGCATAGTTGCTTGAGTTTGTCGAATGCTTGTTGTTGTGCTGGCTGCCACGCAAACTCGACGTCGTTCTTCACAAGCTGCCTCAGTGGAGCGTCCACCTCACTCAAGTTAGGAATGAACTTTGACAAGTATGTCACAAACCCTAAGAAGCGACGGACACCTTCCTTGTCTGTCGGCGGAGGCATGCTCCTCACTGCTTCAGTTTTCGCTGGGTCTGGCTTTAACCCATCAGCTGTAATCAGGTGACCTACATATGGCACAGCTGATTGGCGGATGTGACACTTGTCGAAGTTAAGCTTCAGATTGTAGCTTGTAGCTCTCTCAACTACTTTGCGTAGTGTTGCATCATGTTCTTTCATTGTGGGCGCTGCTATAAGAATGTCATCCATCACACCTGTGGCTCCAGTAATGCCCTCGAGCATTTGGTCCATAATGCGTTGAAAAATCTCCGGTGCGCATTTTATACCGAACGGCAGCCTCAACCACCTAAACCTGCCTATTGGTGTGTTGAAGGTTGTGAGGAGGGACGACGCTTCATCTAACTCTATCTGGAGGAAGCCTGATTTAGCGTCCAAGACTGAGAACACTTTTGCACCGGGCATGGTGGATATAACCTCTTCTATGGTGCGCATAGGATAATGTTCTCTCTTTATGGCCTTGTTCAAATCACTCGGATCTATGCAGATTCTGATCTTGTCTTTGCGTGTGACAACGACCATGGAGCTGACCCACTCTGTCGGTTGGTCGACTTTGACAATATGTCCATCCTTGACCATCTCATTAAGCTTCTCAACTATCTTAGGCTTGAGTGCCACTGGTTGTCGGCGCACTGGATGCACAACGCCCTTTGCATCTGGATCAATCTTGATGCTGTATTTGCCTGGCAAAGTGCCAGTGGTGCGTGTCAGTTCAGGAAAATCCTCCAATCCAACTGGAGTGTGTGTGCTAAGGTTCGGAGTGGCTTCGGTGTTAGTGCTCACCTTGTCTCCATTAGCACCATCCTGTAGAGAGTCCAGCCGAACAATCAGTCCAAGGGCCTCAGCTGTAGTGCCACTGAGCACGTTCTCTTGAACGATGTCCACAATTTCCAGCTCCGCATCTGCTTCTCGGTCTTTGTATTTCAGGGGAAGGTCGACTGCAGCAACTGGCTTCACCTTGTGGTTTGAATAGGAGCGCAGCATCTTGTTGGAGCGCTTCAGTTCACCTGTGTGCAACAATAACTGATAACAGTCCAGAGTTAGTGTATTACACTTTGCACCTGTGTCTATTCTAAACTGCACTTCCTGAGACAGAACTCTGATGTCTACACTCCACTTGTCATCTGCCACAATTTCTACTGGAACCTCCTCTACTGTCAGATTTATGTCCAGCATCTCCTCCTCAGGTGAGTTTTCTGGCTCCACACTCACTGAACTCATGCTACGGTTGCGGCAAACCGCTGCCCAGTGGTTTGGCTTGTGACAGTGTGAACATACAGAGCCTTTAGCTGGACATTTTCCTTGGTTCCACGCATGTTGTGGATGTTTCCCACATTTTGAACAGTTCTTGAATTCGTTTCCTGACTGTCTCTGCATGGGCTTTGTTTGTACAGTGTTGTGTGGTTTTTTATAAGCAAAAGCTGCATGCTTTGTTCTTGTGGCCACTGATGACACTTGCAAGTCTTCCTCTCTAACAATTCTCATCTGCTGTTGTGACATTTCGAATTGCTGGGGAATTTCAATGGCTTTAGCTAATGTCAGATCTTCACCTTTATCCAACAGCCTTTCTTGGACTCGTTTTTCTTTAACTCCTGCTATTATAGCATCAATCAACATATCGTCCGAGTCAGCATACTCACAGTCCATTAACAGTAGCCTCAGATCCTTCAGAAAGCGGTCAAAGCTCTCCGTTGCACCTTGTTTCCTCTGTTTGAAACGATGTCTGGCTATTCTTTTATTCTTTCTCGGCCTTACGTAGTTGGCAAACTTATCCAAAACTTTAGCCGGATTTTCTTTTTCACCATCCGCCCACGTTAGCGTCTTGTAGATTTCTCTGCCCTGCTCGCCGATCCACGTTCCTCGCCAGCCGGCTTTCTGTTTAGCTTCTAGCTCCGAGAGCGGACCGTCGAAGACAAAACTCACGTGAGAGCGGAATCTCTCGAATTCCTTATATAGGTCGGCGGCATCCCAGTCGATCCTGGGGTGTTCAAACTGCGTATTCATGGCCGCGTGTACTGTTCTTGACAGACTTCTGACACCATGTTATGTACTCACTTTGTGTACATTGTGTGAAGACACAATAAAGAGACTGGCGTTACTCAGGACGTGACTTTACTGCAGCTCGGCGCGCGTACACACACGGCAGTACAGGGTACAGCGAGGGACACACAGGTAGGCAGCTACGGAAGCCCAAAGGCAAACGCGAACTCCAAACAATACATTACAACATCAGGTATTTAAAATTTGCATCATGCAACACAATGCAAGTCATGAAGTGAGTCTCTATGGTGCTATTGCATATATATAACAGAGATACATGGTGTCAGTTTGCCTTTGTTTTTATGCTTGTTATACATGGTTGTTACATTTGCATACACTTGGGGAACAGAGTCAAGTGGGAAGGTTGCCTGGTTCTGAGATGCCGTATCGGAGAGAAAGGCAGCTTTGCTAAAGACGCACACGTTAGTGAGATGACAGTGTATCTATATCGTTGTTATCATGAGGATTATTATTATTTAGTTAATTTAATCATCCTCCGCCGCCCCCATCTGGGTTTCCTGTGCCAGCGTTCTGTCGTGAGTCAATGAACGCTGGCCCTGTTGTCAGCCTCTAACTTATCTGTGTGGTGCTGGAGGGTATTAATGCTGGCATTTATTTATCTACTTGATCCCCCCCCCCCATCCATGAGGGGCAGAAAGGGGTGCGGGGGGGGCAGCAGCTGCAGACAGATGGGTGGGGGGGCTACATCAGCCGGCAAGCTAATTTTGCCATGACACTGGTGTATCCGGTGGGGGGGGATGGTTGTGTGTGTGTGATTTTATTTTTTTTAACTTGTGCCTGGCTGTGTACTTGTGTGTGTCATAGAGGCAACATCACAACACAGTGCACCTGGTGAGACAATATAGAGAAGGACATCAATTGACTGTGTGCAGACAGGCTATCCATTCCGAGTCAGTGAGATGGTGCGCAAAAGCGGAGTTCATGTCTGAGAGGAAGGGGTGCACCTCGCTTCGCAACTCAAACAGGCGTGTAAGGACCTTGCCCCGTGAAAGCCACCTAACTTCAGAATGGAAAAGAAGTGATTTGTGTGTAGACCCCATTTCCTGACAGAGAAGGGTGAAGAGTCTGGTATTTAGTGGGCGAGATTTTATGAAATGCACCATTTTAATTGCTGTCTGGAGAACATTGTTAAGCTCGGGCTCAAGTGTCTTGGATGCCAGGGCCTCTCTGTGGATAATGCAATGAGTGAACTTGACGTGTGGTGCAACGCTAAGGACCTTTGCTTTCAGCCCTTTATTTTTCCCCAACATAGCTGCCGCACTGTCTGTGCATATGCTTAGGCATGCCCAGTGCAGCCCTGCGTCTTCCATCCAACCATTGCGACAATTAAAAATGTCACTGCCGGTTAGGGTTGCCAACTCCCAGAGTTTAAAATAAGGGACACCTCTTGATCGAGATTGTTGACGGGGGACGGGGGGGGCGAGATTGTTGACGGGGGACGGGGGGGGCAGGCGCGTTCGCGCGATTACGACCCCAAAATACGGGACAAAGTGCGTCCCGTATCAGTTCATTACGGGACAGGTCTTTTAGTTGCCAAATACGGAACGATCCCGTATTTTACGGGACGGTTGGCAACCCTACTGCCGGTACACCTTCCTTCCATCGGAGAGCAGAACAGCATGTCCTTGTGAAGTTTTTCTTCATAACTGTAGTGAACAAACACCAATGATTGCGCGACACTTATCACGTCAGTAGACTCATCTAACTGTAAAGAAAACCTGCAGTTTTTTACTCTCTCAATTATCTGACATTTCATGTCATTAGCGATCTTGTTAATGCGCTTGGACACTGCATCATTGAAGAGGGGGATTTGCTTTAGCGCACTTACAGTCTTTTCACCATGCATTGCGGTGGTCATCGCAATTGCTGCAGGGAGGATGAGGCTTTCGGCAATTGTGTGTGGCTTTTGTGCTTTTGCCACAAGGTGGGCCACTTTGTAGGAAGCTGCCAAGGCTTTGGTGGGCAAGGTAGCTTGCCCATGCACTACGGTCTTCTGCCCTTGCAGGGCAGCTTCTTTTCGCAGAAAGAAAGTCATTGGTTTCATAGTGTCCTCGAGATGGCGGGTTTCGAGATGTTTCATTTGGACAGGTTTTAAGCTCTCATTCGCCAGAACATCGCCGCAAATCACACATTGTGGGTGGTCGAGGTTATCTTTAACTTGGCAAGTGAATCCATATTTCAGAAATTCTTTCTGATAATGCTGACGCCTCGTTTGTTCCTTTTTATTCTCACCGGCCTGTAGACTTGTCCCATCTGAGGATTGCGGAGGAGTAGACGCACTGGTAGATGGCACTTTCGAGCTTTTGTTCGATTTTTTAAGCAGCCACCTGTCCATTTTGGCTAGTAGGCTACCTATGTATTTTTGTTTTGTTTTACTTAAAATAGCGGGAACAAGTTGAGTTTGTGTAGTGGGAGCAGATAGTTACATTGTTTCTATCAGCGGACCAGTAGCCCATAGGCTGAACCAGATATTATATCACATATTTTCTCTCTCTTCTCTTAACTGTGTGTAAACAAGAAAAAGGCAGATTTTTTCCCCCAATATTATTTTTAGTGGTGGGCATAGATTCATTTTTTTTTTTAAATCTAGATTAATCTCACTATAATCTTGGAATTAATCTAGATTAAAATGGCTCATTTGAATTCTGCCAAAGGCATTCATAATATGTGTGTGCTACCTAAATAATGACTAAAAGTAAGTCGGGTTTCTCAAGCCAGGTGGCGCATTAGACCAGGGGCTCATCTCCTGTTTCCAAAAAGCATCACAAACTGCTTGAGAAAGCTGTTCTACTATGATAATAGGTGATGAAAATAAATAATATTCAATAAATACTTGTGTTTACTAACTGTTTATTCAGTTAAACATGAATTTTGAACTGTAGGCCTACATAAGAGGTCATGATGAACTGTTTACAGTCAGTAGCTTTGTGTCAATCAGTCCAAGCTCTATTTCTCCTTCTTCCACCAGTCACTCAGGCAGACCAGCTTGTTCACATTTTCTGGTGACAAACTAGATCTCCTCTTCTGCACAATATGGCCTGCTAAAGAAAAAAGTCTCTCGCATGGGACAGTTGTGGCAGGAGTCCCCAAGTATTTACGGGCAATGTGGGCCATCTTACAATAGACAGCAGTGTGCTCCGACCACCACTTCAGTGGACACTGATCTAAACTGGCACTGTGCTCTACCTTGTACCTCTCCACAGTATTATCTTCTGGTGTCTCCTCATCTGATTCTGAGTCTGATCCCATGAGTAGCAGGGCTGTTTTCTTCTTGGGTGGCTCAGGGTTCTCCTCCCCGAGTGGCTGCAGAGCAGGTTCTTCTCCCTTCACCAACTCACTTAGCTTTGCCCACACTGGCTCCTCTCTGCTCTGGGCAAGCACTTGAGGTCCTTAAATCGTGGATCTAGAGCACCTTTGAAAAAAAAAATAATAATTATTGATTGATGAAAATTTCACTTTCCAAATCCAACCTTTGTATTTCTTCATGACCCATTCATCTATTCATTGACCGATCTACTGGCTTAACAGTCTATAATGGTCAAACAATGCAGTTATCTTCTGGTCAGTCTGACATACCTTAAGCCAGGGTTCCCCAATTAGTTTTGCCAGAGGGCCAAATTTGGTCAAGCATGCCACGCCAAGGGCTGAGTTATTGTTTTATTTTTTTAATTTGCCATTTTTATCTGCACATTTTGCTTTAATTATCATTACTATAATTGTTAGTAGTAGTTGAAAATACCCTGTGTTAGGAGTCACACAATAATGTGTCCAAAATTTGTCCAAAACCTACCATTAATTTATTAAAATGCCCCTGGAACGTCCAGCAAACAAACACGCACACAGTGCAGCAGCCCCAAACATAAAAACTTAAATAGCATCAGCACAGTGTGTCTTCAACAGGGCATTGGGCCTGGTGCCATCCATCCAGATCAGTGTGTCTTCACATCCACTCTCCCTCCCTCTCTAAGAGACACAGGAAGATTTTAGTTAGTTAGCTTTAAAATGTGATACCACAATATGTGACATTAGTTTTAAACTTTTTAAATATGTGTAGCAAATAACATCAGTCTGTAAACAACAACAAAAAAAAATAATTTATTTATTATTATTATTATTTTTTACATGTGAATGCCACTGGGTCAGCGCGGGCCGGACATTTGGCTCCTGTGGGCCGGATCTGGCCCGCGGGCCGCTAATTGGGGTTCACTGCCTTAAGCCATTCCAGGTTAATTTTCTCCCTCCGCTGGTTGGTGAAGGTAGCCTTGAATCGCACAATATAGGCAGGATCATCATCTGAGATCTTCATCGCGTGCTGGAGGTGGCACAGGGCAGGTAGAACCACAGAGCAGGATACATACTTATCCCCACCAAGGAGCTCAGTGATGTACCTACACAGACAGACACACACACACACACAGACAGAAACAGAGCAATAAATAATTAATGACTAATTCATTTAACTCAGATTACACATTTTTAAAGTTCTTAATGACATTACATTTAAGGACACGTGTTTCTTAAATACAAAGTGACATTTAAAATAACTTGTATGCCAATTCATGAACACGCTATCTTTGTAGACCATACCTGCATGGCTCCAGCAGTTTCTCTAGCTTAGCCAACTTCTCATATTCAGCATTTGTTGGGAGGGCCAGATTGTGCTTCTGCTGAGACAGCGTTGTGTGCAGTGAGTCTCTGTTGCGCCTCACACGCTTGATCATCTCAAGGGTGGAATTCCACCGTGTTGGAACATCTTGCACAAGTTGCTCCTGATCTTGTCCAAGGGAGGCTTGCTGGGCATTCAGCTCGTCTGAGTTGGCCGGACTGTGTTTGAACCACGACCACTTTACAGCACTTGGCCAGTGCACCATCAAAACCACCTTCCCGAAGTGACATTGCAATATCTCTCTGTACAACATGCGCAACACAGGGCAAATGCTCGAATGGCATTATCCTCCCTGCTGCCACCATATTAGGAGCGCTGTCTGTTCCGATAGTGCTGATTTTGTCAGTTATCCCCCACTGATTAGCAACGTTGAGAAACTGCCTGGCACACGCTTCTGCAAAGTGACGCTCCTCTGTTTTCATCACACCTAACGGACAGACAAAGTAGATCAGAATAAGTTCACTAGTAGTAGCAAACAACTAGCAATCATCAAGAAGCAAACATAATGTTGTGGTGGTAATTTGTGGTGTCGTGGTAATTAATAAGTAATTCAATTTAATTATGTAATTTAAAATTCAGTGTTTGGCAGTAGCTTCACTACTTGTAGCTAAGCTAGTAACTAACTACAATTCTCAGTAGCTTGGTGGTAGTTTCACTATTTCTTGAATCAAGTAACTTTTCAGTAGATTAACTTCTTGGTTGATGAAGTAGCTTGGCCACTATTTCTGGGGTATTTTTGTGGCTAAACACAGCGCAGCCAGTAGTATAGAAAATATCCCTGCAACATAATTGAACTTGTAGGCCTATCTTTGGAATTTTGATACTTCTCATTAATCACAGATTCAATCCAAATTTTAACCCACATTTGCATGAAATTTGGTTAAACTTAAACATGTATGTTGAAATTAGTGCAACTTAAAGTAGCTTCCTTTGTAGTGAACTACTTTTGCTGTGTTTGTGTAACTTAGCTTGTTACATTTAACTGGGTGGTAGCTTTTGTGTAGTGAAGCTTTATTTATGATAGAGTAACTGATAGCTTAGCTCACTACAATTTCCAAGTAGCTTGCCCAACACTGTTAAAATTACGTAACGTAGCCTACCTAAAGCGAAGGAGTGAAGTTCCCAGATGGCATTGATGAGGTGTACAGTAACGCCGAGGTAGTTATCGTTGTTGACAGATGTCCAATGGTCCCCAGTCAGTGCTACACACGTCGCCTCTACCATCTTCTCATCTTTTGCGGCTTTCTCTGTGGCGTGCTGGTCATGTATTCTCCTCATGATAGTTCGCCTCGCAGGTAGTTTGTAAGATGGGTCACCTGTGGCCGCCTGGAGAACAAGCTCGAACCCATCATCTTCAACCACGCTGATGGGCCGACAGCTGGCGGCAATCCGACTGAGCGAGGAGATTAGTTAGCTTGGCTGATAGAGCTGTGCTGACGGGCTTGCCTCGGTTCCACTCAAACATAATAGTTTGACGAACACGACTTCCCCTGCGCTACATCAGTGCTGATTTGTAGATTAACGGCAATTATTTTCCTTTGTTTCCCCTGGCATAATAATAATAATTTCAGAGTGAATACAGAAAATAATTGGTGACCCCATTTGGGGTCGCGACCCCTAGTTTAAGAATCACTGCTTTAGATCACCGGTTAGTGACACTAGACCACTCGAAATTAATGGTTTGTAGCTGGGGCCGGGAAGGTCAGAAACACACGTTCGGCATAACTCACAGAGCCAGAAACTATGCTTACCAATCCAACCCCCTTTGGTTGTTGAACGGGCGGTGGCGGATTTCTCATACGACAGTCAGCAATTACATGGCCAAGTTCATGACAGTAAAAACACTCCCGTTCCTCCCTAGAGCGTAAGAGAAGTGAAACTGACTTGCATAACTGAGTGGTGGGAGAGGTAGAGAATACATGAGTGGGCTTGTGGGTCAGTAAAACTAACTACCATTAACTACCAACCACTAGAGGAAGTCAACTCCTTCATTTACCTGGGAAGTGAGGTATTGAGTAATGGCGGATCAGAAGTGGATGTAAAGAGGAGAATAGGCAAGGCAAGATCTGCATTTGGCATGATGGGGCCATATGGAGAGCAAGCAACATCTCACTCAAGACCAAAATACTCAAGCATAAAAAACATACTCCTGTACGGAGGAAGAACCTCCTGAACAAGCTACAAGTCCTCACCAACTACTGCCTCAGACGTATTCTTAACATCAGATGGCCTGATAAAATAAAGAACAAAGAGCTGTGGGAAAGAGCAAAGCAACCTGCGATAGAACTGGAAGTAAAGAAACAAAAATGGGGATGGATGGGGCACACATTGGGTAAACCGAATAATTCCATCACACGCCAAGCAGTGGAACCCACAGGGTAAACGTGGTAGAGGGAGACCAAGAAACACCTGGAGGAGTGTCACAGCTAAGATGGAAAGAGCTGGATACAGATTGCAAGATCTGGAGAAGCTGGCACAGAACAGGACAAGGTGGAGAAATATTGTCAGTGGCCTATGCTCCTACAAATGTTTAATTTCCCTAGAATTTCAAAGATTTTTCAGGTAGGCCTATATGCTTTTAAGAAAGCCCTTAATTCACTTGAAATGTGTGCTTGGAGTTTGTGTGCTTATCAATAGACATATTCATGTGAATGAGGCTACAGTTCAGGTTTGTCAGTGGCTCAATGGGACAATGCCTTGTACTGGTGATCCTTAGGTTGAGAGTTAAATCCCATTTAGTGCATGCTGAACATGACATTCGGCCATTGCTCTGCAGCCCACTCACCTGAAAGGCACAGTATGGCATTATGGGGAACATCTTCATAAACATCTGTCCATAATTATATGTTGTATTTATATATCTTCCATATATATCTTCAATTAGTGTGTTCTTGACTTTTCATTTTGCTCTGACCCCGTTAATCACCGCTTGCAGTTATATTTAATTCATATTTTGATGACGGCTTTGGTTAGTTATTAAATGTGAAGGGGGAAAAATAACGATTCGGCCGACTTGAGGGCCACATTATGGGAGGCCTTCACGTTGCACCAGATAAATGATTAAACAAACACAACAGGGCGTATCAACTCTTAAACAAATTTATCCTATACCAATTTGCAAATACAGGGATTCAAGTTATCAATCCTGTCATAGTGCCATCACATGAAAAAAAGTAATAGTTAATGTACTCACTGGTCACCAACCCACGGGAAATAACTTCCATTGCCACCTTCTCCCAGAACTCCTCTGCATCCACCCTGCCATCAAAATCTGGTGGTGGTTCCTCAATATCGCTCACTTTAAAGAAAATGAGTCATACCATAATCTGTGCAAGCCAAATATATAGTGCTTCAGACAGACAGACAGACACACACACAGAAACACTTACCTGGCATACTAAACACCCCTTTTTTGTGAAGGTCCATAACAACAGTCACAGGGTGGTGCCCACACGAAACGCATGCAAATGTGTAACTGTGGTTACAAAGTGCTTCAAACGTGAGGTAAGCTTGCATAGAATTTTTTGTGCTGACGGGTAACGTTTCCCAGATGTTCTTTCCAGTGCCTCGATGACACTGCCAACAGCCTGATGAGTCTGCAAAATCAACATTGCCATTACACATTTATTTACTGCATGCTGTTGGCAGAATAGACAAAAAAGTGAAAAAAATTGTTGTCCTACCTGAAGACTGTTTCTCAGGAACAGACACAGGTGTAGAGACAAGAGAGTGTGGTCATCGAAGTTGTGGATACCATCAGACCACTCCTGGTATCGGTAAACCAGGCCACACTTGTGACACCACTTGCTGTATAATGCAATACCTGTTCACAGTTATAAATTAAGAGATGGATAAAAAAAATGGGTGCAGTGAGTGAAAGTGTGGAAATCAGCACCTCAAGAAAAATGAAATCAAAGTTACAAATAGCCACGATAACACACGATTGCACTGATATTATACCAAGGGAGTGATTATGATTTGATGCAATGTCATTCTACCCTCTTATCACAATAGACATTGGCTCTTTAAAAAACAGCATAACATACACAGTAATACACACAATACACAAGGACCTACCCTCGATGACTGTAATGGTGACAATCTTGCCCTTGGATGTTATGAGTGATGGCTCACTCAGCATTGTTGGTTCTGGGCAGTGTCTACAGAATGCCTCTGGTGGTATTAACGCAGATGGAAATTACCTGGTGTGAACTGCATTGGGGGGAAGAACTGCGTTTCTTGTGTCTGAGGAGGTCCTTAACCATCTTCTCCAAAATTTTCCCAGTGGGCGGATAATCCACTCCATCCTCCTCTTGCTCTGCGCCTGCCATGTCTTCAGTGAAATGCATGGCTCCTTCGTCACCCTCGTGACATTTTGTTTGTCTAAAAAGTGCCTGTTCTGTTTCAAATAGATGCCACTTGGCAACATACTTATGTACACATGACTGGCGGGGACTTGCACATGGGCAGTGCCAAGTTATTTTTTTACAGTCAAAACTGACCATGACATGACCAAGCCTGCTATAATAAGCGACAGTTGGCTCAAAAACAGAAAAGTATCTTTTTGAAGGAGGACCGGAGATGTAAACTAAACATGAGAGGGGAGTCCCAGCCGCAACAGCAGCCCTCTGCCGTGCCAGACACATATCTTTTTTGTTCTGTCAAACCATTTCTCCTCTACCATCTTCTGAAGCACTTCCTCTGAAAGAGGAGACTGCAACTGCTTTGCTGGAGGACAGTAGGAGAGTGATTGAATGTGTGGACATTCAAAAGTTTTCAAATTTGAACGCTCAGCACAGTCCATGTTTCGTTTGCACTCATCAGTCTCGCAGCACGTCTTCTGGTTGTGCCCCAGAGTCCGTTTGATGACGTGCAATGGTGTGTTGGGGGATGAACTGCAAAAATACAGTTTTCAAAATCAATACATTCAGACTTTAGATGGTGTTGAGCTGTTATATCAGTTTTTATGACCGTATGGCGTCTCAGGATGTGTACTCGCAAGTTCCGTCTGTTTAACGTCAGTCCACATTGTGGACACACCACTGTCTCTCTAACCTTGCGCCTAATCGGTGGAGGTGGAGGCTGCGAGAAGGGCACAGCAGCAGTTGAGGCTGGAGGCTGCGAGAAAGGGGCAGGTGCGGAGGCTGGAGGCTGCGAGAAAGGGGCAGCAGTGGAGGATGGAAGCTGCGAGGAGGGGGCAGCAGTGGAGGATGGAGGCTGCGAGAAAGGGGCAGCAGTGGAGGATGGAGGCTGCGAGAAGGGGGCAGCAGTGGAGGATGGAAGCTGCGAGGAGGGGGCAGCAGTGGAGGATGGAGGCTGCGAGAAAGGGGCAGCAGTGGAGGATGGAGGCTGCGAGAAAGGGGCAGCAGTGGAGGATGGAGGCTGCGAGAAGGGGGCAGCAGTGGAGGATGGAAGCTGCGAGGAGGGGGCAGCAGTGGAGGATGGAGGCTGCGAGGAGGGGCAGGTGCGGAGGATGGAGGCTGCGAGGAGGCGCAGGTGTGGAGGCAGGAGACAGATGACTACTTACATGTTGGGTAAATTGATCCTTTCTGATTATGGTGGTGTTGCAATGAACACAATGAAAATGGGAAGACTTCCTGCAAGCTAGACTGCATTTGAAGATGAAAAGTCCTGTAAACAAAAAAAGATTGTCCAGTTGTTAGTAGTTGCATAAACACAAAAGGTGCTTTTATATCTCAGGGAGAAGTTGGCCTATTAGCCTGCTTTTATTATGCCTTACCGAGGTATTCACTTTCCTTTGTCCTTCATCCTAAGCCATTAGCCTAGTAGTTAGCCTACATCTTCAATTCTTAATCGGATTTTGGAGGTTCTAAAAATATAAAGATTCTTTGTTTTCTTTTACTAGTTTCACTAGTTTCTCCAGTGAAAAGCCACTTGTGCTTGTTTATTATAAAGCTATGGCTGTATTCTGAAGTGTGCGATCAAGGTCAAAGGCAGGAGTTACTCACACATGGCAGTCCTCTTGGATTTTAGAATAGTCTACTTGTACTAACTGTTCGTTAATCACATCACTTCCTGTCATGAATGATCATGGGGGGATAAATGCTATCCTGGACGGAAATAAAAAATAATTAAGCCTCCTTACAAATCGCACCCTGCCTCCATGCATGCCACACACTTATTGTCCATCCCATTAAACCCTACCTTTATGCTGCACTGCAAGCTTCGTGTGGTTTTCCATGTGGAGCTGCATCTGGTACAATTTATTGCAAGTGTACATGCAGCAGGGGCATTTATAGGATCCACCCTGTAGTAATGATCCTGCGTCCGGGGGACCGTCAAAATGTGTAGGATGCTGAGGAATAAAGATAAGATTAGACCCTCTGCTAACAAGAATCCATAATTATAGTAATAAAACAAGAACCATTTTGAATTTAAGCACAATCTGGTGTAGCACCCCTAAGCCTTACCTTTGTACCAATGGGGCACACCTGGGTTATTTTACTAACCCAACTAACTATTAATATAGTAATAATAATGTATTATAGTTGGTATCTATTCCTTCAAACATATTCCTCCCCGTTTCAAATTCCTCCATTAGACTTTGGACAGCCATGTCATTAGAAGGTATATTGTGACTCTTAAGTAAAGATACAGTTTTCTCTTGCAATCTATCCAGTGCCCTGCTGAGTAGCTATTTGGTGCATGTAATATTTCTTTGCACATCAGTGAGGGTGGAATTAGAAGATGAATATATTTTTGCAGCAAATTCTGCCACGCATTGTTGATAGTTGTAAGTGCTGTCTAGTGAAAGGTCCTCATCAGTCTCATGAGTCTCATCAACTGAATTAGACCACAACAGAGGTGAAAAGTCCAGTGATGTGTCAATAAAATTTGTATTTGTGTTTTGAGGATTAGGTACACCCTGGGGATGGTTTCTCTTGAGGTTCCTAGAGTTGAAGTTGTGGTATGTTCGTTGGCAAAAGTTCTGACTGCAAACAATTGTATACTCTTGTCCATCAGAGAGCGCATGTACACTTCTAAGATGGCAGATGAGATTTCTGACATCTTTCACATCAGTTTTACACTTGGGACAAACGTACATATATATATTTTTAGGCTAGTTAATAGCTTGGATCTTTGAAATAAGGTCCACAACCTTAGCTCTCTTCCCACTGGAGAGGGGCACTTCGTCAACATGCTCAAAGAAGTAAAACACAGATGTCAGTTGGGCAGGATATACTGCATTGCACACCCAAAACATTTTGAATAGCTTGTCGATGGCAAATGACAAACCATTATCCTCTAGTGGGATGGCAACTTTGTCGTTCTCAGCAACGATGATGTATTGGGCAGTGGCGTGGGGCTGACCGATGCACACAAGGTGGGGCTGATGATATTCCACGGGTCGCTCAGGAGGATTCAGAAGGCTGGAAATACTGGTTCCAATCTGGGGGTGAGAGGGTGGGGGGTGGGTTGAGAAGAAACAAGGAATTAGACAAATTAGTAGTTGCCCACCCATTCGTATTCACATGATATACAGTTGTAGCCAAAAGTATTGGCACCCCTCCGAATTCAACACAAAAAAAATCATAGTCTCGTCAATGTACGGGAGACACGGTAATACTAGCCTGGCCATTGCCAGCCTTTGACTTTGATTCTCTCCCGTCATTCAGTCTAGGACACAGTCATTGGATTTTGATTACTGTAATGGGCTGAGGCTTGTCTGAAGTTTAAAATCATTGGAGTTCCCTTAACCAATCACTTTGGTTCAAACTCGGCGATCCCTGTTCGCTGATTGGGACGTTCAGATTCTGAGTCCATTCATCGCAAGCAACGAGCGCTTTGCCAGACTACATTACGGAGCACAATCAATTGGGCGGAAGTATGTAGCTGGTATCACCAGGCTACGGTTATACATCCTCCTGCAAAATATCCACAAGACCTATCATAAATGTACACAAAGGAAACAAACCTACCGGCTTTATATCCAAGAGGTAGGCCAAAGCTGACTTTACGCTGCATTTGCCGTAGCCTTTCCCTCTCCCTGATGAAGCAACTGGATGAGCTTTTGAAGAGCTTTATAGCAAGACACTGTAACGACAAAACAATTTGGTTAGAACTTTAACTCAAGTCAGTTGTTTTGTAACACACCAGCTTGACAGAAAATCATCATACCGTCATTCTCAGGAACTGGTGGCAGGCCTGAAGGTTCACTTGCTGTAGATATTTTCAGAATCTTTGGGACGATAGTTGCTTTTCATTTTCGATTGAAGACATCAGCTTTACCAGGAAGCATCCACCCAAATTCTGTGTCAAACTATAGAAAATTTTGATTAGAACTATAATAGGTTAAAAGCGATTTATTCATTTTGATTTATTCATTTAAACTTTATTAAAATAGTCTTACTCACCAAGTACGGCATGTCCACAAAGCGAGGATACTCTGCAAAAATTTCCTCCACTGTTTGAGAACTAGCAGTAACCCAGTCTTCGGTTGGCATAAGTTTTTTTCATTGATCATCATGAAGATGGCGCCTGAGATTCCTAAGCCGCATCTCAATGAATCCACTGTGATATTGGGTCATAATAATGCTCCTGAATCACAGAAAAAAACAGTAACAACAAAACAGTTTTTAGAAATCATTAAAAAAATGTACAGATCAATGAAAAAAGAAAGGGATATAGTAGGCCTACATGCTTGAAATTGATAGCCATCTATCAGCATGTTTTCTCTGTCACAATTAAGACAGCCATTATGAAGCAGAATATGGATACTAAGAGGTGGAGATTAAATATTCATGGTATTGACCTACAAAGTATGATAAATACAATTTACAATTCATAAAAGTCATCTCTTGACTGCTTTGTGTTGTGTGTACAACGAATGGCTTATATGACTCTGGGAGTCCTTTCAAAATCATGGCGACTATAAGCCCGTCACTAATTAGGCCTATTTATTTTTCACTTCGAAGTGACGTTACTACCTTTTCAGTCCGGATGATATAGTCTGTCGCAGTTTCTTCTGGCTCCTTTCTAAGCGACGTCAATTCTGTGTACAAGGCAATTATCCTGCGTTTACTTTGACTGGCGTAGTGGTTCCGTAATATTTGTAGTGCTTTTCTGCCGTCGTCTGAGGCTTCTCCCATCACCAACGACAGGCTGCGGTCGTCGAGGAACTGTATTTGCGCTCTTGCATTCTGCATTAGCCTCTGCGTCGTTGTTATCGGTGCCGACAAGCACGTCTTTCAGGCCTAGTCTTCTTATGTGGCCGAGGAACTTTACCTCCCAAAGTTCGTATTTGTCTTCGTCTCCGTCGAAAACTAGTCTCTGTTGCCATCCTCCTGTACTGCGCCTGGGCCCATAACCTGTTACGTTTTCTATTTCTTCTGCCATTTTAGGAGGGAAAAGTCAACACCATCTCTTATTATGTTCTTTATTCACATCTCTTCATAGACACAGTCCGTAACTCACATGGTATAAAAGCCGGCTCACACCAACAACAAAAAAAAGTGCGCTCATAACTTTTCATTGGCTTAAGAGGCTCAGGTGACCTTCACTGAACATACAACTTCAAAACAAAAGCACAGAATAATAATACATGAGAACACACAACCTAACATCTTTGTATAGGCCTAAATAAATAAACCATACATACCAACACTGACACAACTGTGTATAATTTATTGGCCAGTTAGGCTATTATCAATCATGAGAAACTGTCCCAAAATAACATGCAAATGACCGGTGGATTCCTCCAGATAGTAGGCCTATGCAGTTATTAAATTTATTCCAAAGAGTAAAGGTCGATTGTGTCCCATCGTGTATTTTTTTCCCGTTGCTTGTGGACTGGATGATCGCAGACATAAATAATTGTGTACACATTTAGATATGAGGATGACATATGACCTGAAAACTTTTGATGAAGGACTGTTTTTTTTTCGCATTCACAGTGGAGTGAATACGACGGCCAGCTATCATGGATTGTGCCCCTATCGTGGATTGTTTCCTGCTGCCTGTGGATTCTGTGATGATCGCAGACATGAAGATATGAGAATGACAAATTAAAAACTGTTGCTGTCGGGCGCTTCGTCCTGAGGCCCGCCGTGCTTCCACTGTAACAGCAGGCCGCTGCCGCTTCAGCGGCCCTCAGTGCGCAATACTGTCGGCTCTGCGCGCTCTCGTTCCACTGTAGTGGGCAGCGGGCTTCAGATCGCCCCAGCACCACACCAAACGTAGGCAAAGGGACCTTGGATCGACCCAAATTGGAGCCCTAATAAAATGTGCTCTTAACCCACTACAATCACCCTTATGCTGCATGCAAATCCACCCAAGTCACTGCAATCCCACACACACTTCACACCTATACGGGCATTCGGCCTAGTTCATAGTTTATTTCATAAATTGCAGTAATAAATAAAAATGGTGGGCATTATAACAAAACATAAATAAAACAAGATCTCTCCCCCCTGCCCTTGTTATTAAATGTGCTTAATAAATACTTTACATTTGATTAGCATTTTACAGACCCATACTATGGATAAGGCGTTTAGTACGGTCCACCACTGTTGCCTCTTTCCCCATAAGAAGCAAACATCAGTGTTTAATTACGGTGATTTACCATTGAGCATTTCCTATTATAGGCTACTGTGTAAAATGCTGTTTACATTGGCCAACACCACTTATATATTAACGTTTGAATCAAGAAAGAAATCATCATCATGCCACCACAGAGGCAAATCAACCGATTTCCTTCAGCCACTCAATTGCCCGGTGTCACAAAACGAATGAACCCATTCCAAGTGATCGATGACGATACAAATGTTGCGTTAAGATCGTACATCTTTATGCACGTGAACGACTTGAAACAGCGCCCCCTGGGGTCACACTTTACGCTTTTCCTGACACATTCGGACATATCTCAAAAACGACATGGTCAAAAGTTGTATAAATTGGCAGACTTGTAGAACTCGTACAATTAGTTAGGAATTAGCTACAGGTGGCGCTATAATATGCACTTTATGTGCAAAATACTCAACCGGCTGCCATTTCCACTAGGAAAGTGCAATATGCATGAAACGGGTTATACATGCACCATTCGTCATCCTGGACAACTTTCAGAATCTGACCCATAATAATAATAATAATAATAATAATAATAATAATAATAATAATTGACCCCAAATAATAATAATACCAACGAATACAATAGGGTTCATACGTTTTTCGTTTTTTAATGCATGGACTCATCCTCTCCACGAGAGGGCAGGAGCCCCCTCTCCGGTTTAGTGTTCAGCGTGCGAAGAGGAACGGGTTCACAGTTCATACAGCTAGGTATCGCTGGGATCGTCAACACGACTGCAGGGAAGATATCTGATATATAACAAAGTAATGGATTTAAACCCCGAATCTTCTGGGGCTTCTCAAGACTTCAAGGCCGAGTATATACTGAGTAATGTTGCAGAGGTGGTGGAGAGGATCCTGACTTTCGTTCCCACTAAGTCCCTCCTGCGGATAGCTAGGTAGGCTAGCGTTAGCACACCTGGGACCCGAACTGATGGTCGCTAACGCGCTATGTGCATTCTAGCCCACTGTTTACATCGTCAATGTATTGGTCACATACACAAGAGCACTCGCCTACAGTACGTGGAGAAATGCCCTTGTCGGTGCATATATAAATGTAACGTAAGATCAGTATATGAATGAATGTACATTTTGTTATGTTAATATAATTATCTAATGCGGGGAGTGCTGTGTGTATATATTTAGCTAGTGAAGTGATGGTGTCGAAGAAAATGGATCATTATGCGTTTATTTATATACCGTTTAACGCAGCGCTTTTCTAGTTAGTCGAATAGACTAGACTCTAAAAAGACATAACCTACACACGTAAATAACAAACATGTTTTCTAACAGCCATGCACTCTTAATATTACGTGTAGTTGGCATCTCTTTGAGTGTTGCTTCCCCCGCTCAGTGTGTGCAGGCTGTGGAGGAACTGTGCTCGCAGGGTGCTGAGGACCCAGCAGAGGCTGACCTGGGTGTCAGCCTTTGGCCCATCCCTCCGTGATGTCCACGTTCTGTGTGGTCGTCTCTCCGAGGAGGTGGAGGTACTTGAATTACATCCATTCCTTCAAAGGGTTTTTGGTTTGTAGAATGTCCAGTAAGATGCATGGTCATTGTGGATAACGAGATTCTTGCGGGCAGGCAATTGTCGACTAATTAATATCAAATATAATATAAATCTAAAATAAGTATCAACATCCTTATTGCAATACTTTCGTAAGGGCGTCCCCTTAAATGTAGATTCTAGAAATTATTTGGGAATTGTGCATGCATGCCACTGTAGTGAAGTAAGTTATACTATTGGTACTTAATATAATATCCTTATTGCTAAATATGCATATGCTGCTTCCTTTATGTGTATTTTTAGTGAGGATAGTAATGACATAAACCTGCTCCCTGGGTGTTTACAGAAAGTGTTCCTCTTGCCTAAAACTGTCCTTGCTGTGGTGGACAGTAATGCCTTCAACGGACAAGCATATTGCTACAGACAGAATAAAGGTCAGTGCAATAACACCTTGAATGTGTTCTGCTTTATGTCTCATTCTACTTGTGATTATTTGTTGTGGTTGATTGTTGTCATGGCATTCTTATTCTGAGATATCCGTTGTGCAAGTCAAAATATGAGCACAAGTTTAAATGTTTTATACAATACCGATATGTGTAGAATGTAAAGGATGACACTCCTTTTATAAAAGCACTTCCAAAACAAATGCATCCAGGAATTGCATACATTTAGTTTCTAAAGTGCAAAAAATAATCAAAGTCAAATCGATGAGATGGCACATAGTTTGATGTAACTAAAAGGGCAAATCTGAAAGTCCTTTAGATTAGACAACATACTACCTAATTTGTCCCAGACACGACATTTGAGTGCTGTACTGATCACACGGTACTTGTTTGGTGTGTGTGTGTGTGTTAGGTTTTTGCACACAAAATTAAGTACCACAGTTGACCTCTTACCAGTCATCATTATCATTTTGGCACAACATGCAATTAAAATTGGTGTCACGTTCTTTAACAAAAAAGACAACTAAACAATGCATATGTGTTCAGTATATATAAATCATTGATTATAGCATGGTGTAATAACATCTGTGCACACCGTTGTCAGTGGAGCACCTAAGAATAGATGACATTTTTGGATATATGACGTGATACCTGCACATGTTTTCTTTCTATGGGTCAGTCTGTTAGTGTACAGAATTACTTGCTTTTTGTATAAATACAGTGTATTAACCGGCTAGCTCTATATTTCTCTGGACCCTGAAGCAAAGAAGAGTCGCCACAGTCCAGACACGGTGGAGGAGCTCAACCATCTCTTCCCCAGGAGCTGTGACATCATGGGCATCTCCGCACCGGGGATAGTGTGTATGTGTTTCCCCTTTGTCCTCTCTCTGTTCCTGTTCCAATCTGGAAAGAGGAAGCTTGCTGCTTTTATTGTGTAACACCACTTCACAACATAGACCCAAAACAACCTCACAATGTTAATTGCTCACAAACCTTGAACTATGAAGTTGAATTTGAAAAGTTGCCAACAGCACTTTAATCCACCCTTGAACTGAGCATTTAAAAACAGACATTTAAAAGATATCATATCAATGGCTTCTGCTTTTGTTTAACACCACATGTGCATAAAAAACACTGTGGTGGAATGATCGATTTCTTTTCCTTTTCTACAGTGACCCCTAGTGGTTCCCACTCTGGCGCCCCTGTAGAGCACCAGGACGGAGAGGCCGGCTTTGCGCTTATGTTCCCCAGCATCGAGGGAGTCAACATCAGGCCCTTTCACTTCTGCAGGAAGACCTTCTCAGAGACAGCCCTACAGGAAGCAGGTGGGCAGCCTCGCAATATACAGTATGTTGTTGCCTCAGCAACAGGCTGCAATCCTTTCTCGTTGCTCTTTGTGGTAGTTTTATAACATTGCTGATGAAAGTGGTTAAAACCAGGAAATCCAATAAACACGACTCTGCCAGTACTCACTGAATGTTGATATCCCAATCAAATTGCCATTGCAGAAATACAATGGCTTGGCAATATCAAGCCATTCAAGGGCCAAAAGACTAGGCCTCTCAACATAATGTGTCATGGTTTTTCATGGTATTGATTCCTCTGCCCACCCAGGACTGGTGGATAACCCCGACCTGCGCGTGGTTCTCCTGTTCGTCTATGAAGCGTACAAGTCCGGAGGCGCTCGCTTCCTGAACCAAGTGCTGGAGCCGCTGGCCAAGAGCAAAGCACTCATCGCTGGAGGAATCGTAGAGAGTGTCTTCTCTCCCCAGAGACAATGGTGATTCATTTATGTCTTCCTACCGATTTGATCTAGCCTGGAGACCATCACGTGACCTCACATTTTGTTTACAATGGAATCAGGGCCAATTAGGCAATGTCGTAGTTGATGACGTAACCAATCGGGGTCTGCGTCGTAGTTGACGGCGTAAAATACAGGCCTCCGTTCGCCAAACAGTAATGGCGTCTCCTTAAGCAAAGAGCAGCAATGTTAACATAAGTAAACACAGCGATAATTGAAGTTATTGCAGAAACAGACTCATATCTGTATAGATTAAACAAGAATATAAAGTATGCACTAGCCGAGTTCTGCCAGTGTTCTTCTTCATCCCCAGTATCCACTGAACAGCCCACTTTGATGGCGGCACATGTTTTGTTATGCTGTTTGGCGGAAGGAGTTTGTCTTTCAAGTACTCCCGCCCACTGAAATCGATGTGGGTGGCTTGAGGTTCAGGCTGGTCCATATAAGTTCTATAATAAAAACAATGGAGTTGGATCAGTCCAGGTGAATCAGACCTTTTGCTCTGGAGTTGAACCAGGAGGATAGTCTCTCATGACCTCCCTACTGCCAACTCTTGACCTTTGCTTTGTTGTCCTTTCCGTGGTTATTTTTCATACTATGAATTGAAACGTGATCTCTGCTCCTCTCGCTCCATCTCGACTCTACGGCCTCTCGCTCTCCCTGTCTCCTCTCCGCCCCCCCCCCCCCTCTTTCTGCCGCCCAGCTGTGGCCAGGGGGCCTACGGCGTGGTGGGCCTGGCCCTCAGCGGGCCCCGGGTGCAGGGGGCCTCCGTGCTCCTGGAGCAGGACGTGGGCACCCCCCAGGAGGCGGAGGCCACCATCCAGCGGCTGAAGGCGGCCAGTCTCCCCGAGCGCAACACGCTGGGCTTCATGTTTGCGTGTGTGGGCCGCGGCCACAACTACTACAACAACCTGGGCAACGTGGAGGCGGACGCCTTCCGCAAGGTGTTCCCCAACACGCCCCTCTTCGGCCTGTTCGGGAACGGCGAGATCGGCTGCGACCGCATCGTCAAGGAGGACTACACGCTGTGCGACGGCGACACGGAGAGTCTGCAGCACGCCTTCACCACCGTCATGACCCTGGTGCATCTTGGGTGATGCTGGACTCTCCCCGCACACACACGGACCCCCCCCCCCCCACCGGAACCCAACGGCCTTCTCTAACAGACTTGACCTTCCAGTGATTACAGGCATAGAGACGGCGTGCGCGTTGGTCAACCGGCCGTTCCGTTTGACACGGAATTTGGATGTTTTTTCTTTTTTTAACACAGGTTTTTTTCAAAAAATGTGGGATTCCGGTTGTAATGTAACACGGCAGTCTTTAAAGTAAATAATGCTAAAAAAAAAAATACATATCTATGTATACATTTCCCCCGATGTATACATATTTAAAGTGTATCTTCAGATTTCAACTTGTATGACTGGTTAACTAAGTCAGGTTAACTAATGGGCTAAACTAGTTTTTTTTGTTTTCCATTTCTTACAAATCAACACAGGCTTGATTTTAAAGACGACATCCTATTGACATTGACTATTGGCACTTAACATGTTATTGTTTAACATATGTAAAATAGCTTTTATTTCTAATGACGCCATGTACAGACTTTATCACAAAATGATTAACGTACGCGCTCAGACTGAAGCTAGGTTGTGGTAGCGGTACTCGCCCCTAGCTTCTAGGTTGTATACAGGTGAGGTACTCTGTAAGGCAGGTTGTCATGGAAACCTTGTTTTGTCAGTATTGGTTGTGAAGGGAAAGAGTGTGGAGTCGGTAGTCCGGACAACTCGTCGTTGTCTCTGAGAATACATGGTCGACGGGTGCTCTTCTTGAAATGTGGGCCATCTGTTTTAAGGATGGGTCATTCGTTTGCTTTAACAGGGTATGTAACAAAGGGAGAACATGAGTATAATGTGTGCGACTGAAAAACTTGAAAGCCCTATCTGAATGAAGATGGTTTTGTTAAAGGTTGTCGAATTTACCTTTCTTAGGTATCGACTGTGAAGGATTGACATGTGTTTAGATATTTTCCCCCTGACCTGTTCGCTAGACAATTCGAGGACAGGTTCAAAATGTTTTTACTTTAAATATTGTCAATATTCAAGAGATGCCTTTATTTCCTATAACAGTGCCTAAAGCTGTTGGATTTATATTGACACTTTTCAGCGGTTTCCATTTTGTAAGACGTGACAATTAAATCCATTTAATCGCTGCAAAACAAATATTGATACATGTGCAATTTACACTTTAATTGGGTCATATTGTCTCTTTGTTTCTTTAAAAGGAAGCTTTACATTAGTATTTCCAACGCTGGCTTCCCTGATAGCTGTAGAAAAATGTGCAATTATCCCAAATAAGTTAATATCTAAAAATGACCTGCATTTCTGATTTTAGTGTTTCTATCTTCAAGCCGTGTTTGGCCTGATTGAATAATATTTTTCATGTACATGCACTTTTCAGTAGAATGTGCCAAATCAACTCCTTTTGAATTGATCGTAGCCTACTCTCGTTCTCCCATGCTGTTCATTTACTCAATAAATATATTTTGAATCCCACTCGATAGCGCCCACCCTTTGACGTGTATCTCTTATATAACGTAGGCAAATAAGCCCTTGTCTCTGTATTGGAGCACACCCTTGGAGTCCAGCCTTGCAGCCTGAAATCCCTTGTAGCCCACGTCTAGGAGACGTGAAAAGACACTGAAATGGTTGATGTGCGCTATAAGGCTGAGTTGCTGGATCCAAGGGTCCGAACGTAAAGTGGGCGGTACCCTGCTCCGTTACCCACCAATCACTGATCCTAGGTACATTGGGCGGTACATGTCTCGGTTAACAACCACTCACTTATTGGTTGATAACGGCGAGAGACATCGCCTACTGTACGTTCGAACCCTTGGATCAAACCCTCTGTAACAGTCGAATGGGTGAGTCTCCGTGAATGGCAAACGGTTGAACCAATTGGCACAGAGACAATTTATATCACCAAAATTATTTTAAGAAAACTCCTGACAGGAAGAGGAACAAGAAACGTAAACACATTAAGAGGATCCTCTCGAGGGGGGCGCATCGGGCACTGCGCGAAAAGAGTATAGCCTATGAATCAAATCTCCACACGTAGTCGGGATGTGCAAACATTTTTAGACGTCGTGACTCCGGCGACCAGCGACGCGGATGTCACACGCGGATCTTCGGCTCCCGTGGTCAACCCCCATCACGTAACCACCGAACGGCAACGTTTTAATGGCGTTTGGGTGAAATCATCGGTGAAATTTCAATAGCCCTCTTTCTCTCTTCCCAGCGTACAGGAGGAGTAGCTGGAGGAGGAGCAGGGGGAGGGTGGGGGGTGGGAGGGTGGGGGGGGGGGGTTCAGCACCTGGACAGTTCCGCTGCACGAGGACTCCCTGCTGCGCTGGAGGGGGAAACCCTCTCAGATGGGGGAGCTGGAGCTCTGGCGTAACACACACACGACACACGCACACACACGCACACACACACAAGCGCACGAGCGCGCACACACGAACACGCACACACGCACGCACACACACACACACACACACACACACACACACACACACACACACACACACACACACACCGTTCCCAACGAAGCAGAGCAGCGTGAGTTTAGGGCTAATAATATGAAGTGGTTGAATGACGATGCGTGGATCCGCTGGTGTTGTATCGGAATCTAAGGGGAGCAGGTGGTGCGATCATCGAGCCCAAACGGTACGGGGAGCGATCGTCCAACGTCAGAGCGCTGAGGATCTCTGCTGCTGCAGCTTATAGCACACACACACTGAGACCCTGGTGCTGGGTCGCTCCTCGGTCCGGGCTATAGTACCACCACCAGGCGTATGCGCGCCTACAACGTGCTGTTGGAGCCGCGATACACACGTCTAAAAATGTCAGCCTCACCAAGGTAGGTGATTTTGGATATAGTGAAATAGAGGGTTCTAGTTTGAGGGGGGGGGTCCATAAGAACAAGAGGACTCTTTCTGTTCCATATCGCTGATCTGGAGTCACATAGTATAAAGGGAAACTTGATCGATATAGAGGTGGAAATGTGAACAGCGCTCTCCAGAGCTATCCATCCGTCTGTGTTCAAAAGGTTTGTGAAACGCTGCACTTTACTTTGTAGGTCATCGCGGATCAAGTACTAATCACTTTCATCAATCAAACCAGCTGAGTTTCTGGTAACAATGTTTAAACTTAAGGTTTCATACTAGATTATCTTTTTGTACATACAATAACATTTTAAAGACAATGTTGAAGAATTAGGCAAAGGCTACTTTTATGTGAATGTGTGTATTTGGTTGTACACCATTTCCCTTTCTCCTCAAATGCATTAAATAACCTACAGGTCACTTTATTCTGGCTTATACCGTCACAATATACAGTACATGTTCTGTATGTAGCCGTAGCCTACAAGGTGTATGCATGTTTTAATGGCCTTTGGTAAACTAGAATGGTCTGATGGCATCCGGCATCACGTTGAATCTGCTCTGCTAGTATAAAAACACAAGGTCAACGGCCAAACAAATAGGAATCCTACTCGGTGTTAACAATCAACTAATCGCACTAACTCAACTTTACAGACCAGCTTTTGGTTGTGTCTGTGTGCTACAATGTGCTGTGATGAATGTTGTGTTTGGATGTGAAGGAAGGTGGTGTTGTATTAATGACGGTGTTTCCCCCGAAGGTTCAGCATGACTAGGGTGTCTATCAGGTGAGGAGCTGTTCCTTGACCCACGCCTCCACCAACGCCGCCACCACCACTACCACCGCTACCGCCACTACCAACACTACCACTACCTGTGCACCTCTTCATTCTGTGCCAGTTGTCACATAGCAAAGATGGAGTAAGTCAACACAGTCTCACACCACTCTCTTACCCCACTCCCTCTCTCTCCCTCTCGCTCCCTTTCTCTGGTCTTTAAATAGTCAATGATCTGACTGTTGTCTTTCACTCAGGAATGAATGATAATGATGACATAAAAACATCAACTAACTTTAAACAGTAAAATAACTTGCTCTATTTCGGAGGCATTTTCATCCAGAGTGACTTAGAGTGAACCCCCAGTAGGGTTTTTTTCTACTAGGATGCTAGGGCTAACCCTTGCACAAAAACACTCAAACACACACTGTACACCTCCGCATCCCTTCCATCTGGGAGTGCCGTTGATAAATATACTAGTTGTGAGTTGGTTTTAATTGAAGTGAATATATAAAACAAGGTTTTGCATGCTCTGGTTGCCCACCTACATAACATGAGCACAGAGCCCTAACACCAAGTGATATCTGCTGCAGAACAGCTTGGGAGAACATCTGCTTGATGCCTATACCTGCGCAGGAGTCGCTTGAGTGGGTCCACAGGATTATCACGTGTCCGTCCTCAGACGACCAATGTGTCAGCTGACGGTTCCGCTTCACAGGAACTCGTGTGTGTGTGTTTAGGACTTAGGAAGAGAAACTCTGTGAATACAAAGGGTCTTTTCTTCAGAGGAAGTCACATTCGCCTCCACTTGTTGAATGGTGGGCTATGGAAATGTATGGAAGCAGGTCTATTGGTTGGATTGCCCGACTCCCAGCCCAAATGTTCTGGATTTGAACCCCCAATGTCCTCATCTGACTTGTAGACAGCCTTGAGCAAGATGCACTCCCTTGGCACTTAAGGTATATCACTGTCAGGTCACTTCTAAAAGTGCTAAATTACTTAATAGTCGTTGGATTAGATTAATAGTAGAAATATATCATTTTTATGTGGATTCAAGTTTTTATTGAAGTATTTTTTATGCTATATAAATCTGTTTTAAAGATCTGAAAGATTTAGGGTTCAATTATAATATTTTTTAGAGGTAGTGTTCATGAGGGCAGAACTTATATTTAATTGCCCAGGTCGTGTCGTGTGTAGGATTTCTGATAAGCAGTAGCAAATACGTTCTACCAAGTATGAAAGCAGTGAATTCCCTTTATAGCCCCTTGAGGCCATGAAGCAGGTTTTACTGAATTTGCTTCCCCAGTTTCTCTACTTCTGCGGCTACTACATAGTAACAGTTTCTTTGAGTAGTTTGAGGTTATTTTTCCAATATGGCGTAGAAGTGCCACAGGGAACTGAGAAAATTACGTTAGTCCAGCCTTTTTTTCCCAGCTATTTATGAACCAAGAAAAAACATTTCCAGAAATATATATTTTCTCTGCCCAGAATGAAATAAAACAACAAAACAAAACACTTTTTCCCCATTTCCTTATCTTCCGTCCTGGAGGCTTGGCATTACTTTATATTCATGAAGGTTAACGTCAGAACAACTCCAGTATTTTAGACTCTGGACATTATTACGTGTTTTTGCCTGGCAGTTATTTCTGTGACCTTCTGCTTTGGCCCGTGACACGCCCCCAGCACATTCTGTTACACAATGACCTTTCCACCTGCCCCATTTACTGTTGTCCCCCATCTCCTGTCTGCTGCTACATGGGATGCTGGTGCTGAAAGCAAGAGGTTTTGTACAGTATGTAGTCACAGGTTCCCAACCCATAAGACAAGATACTCCTCCTCTCTTACGTCCACACTGAGTCACTATTCACCTCTAAAATCTTCCCACGGTGTAAGTTAAAACAATTATATTATTCTACTATCTACCCAGGGCGACTCAAAGGGAGTTCCCCGGTTAGCAGATAGGGATTAAGTGTCTTTGCTCAAGCAGTGGTGTGTAAAGTACTAGAAAGTCATTCTGGAGTCAAATTTATATTTATACACCTTAAAGTGACTCTGGTAAAGGTGAGTCATCTGTAAGAAAAGTCAAAGTAAAAAGTCATACAAATAAAATGTATTTAACTATCAAAAGTATATATGTGTGTTCAAATTCACCTAAATGTTTAATATGTAACATTTTGTGTTAAAATATATAAAAACAACTAGACCTATGTTATATATTGTTTTGAGTTGTGTACTAACATTATCCCAATTGTTTTCAACAATGTTCAAACCCAGAGAAATCTGTATTTTATTTGCGGTAGCGGTTTGTTACGTTTGATTGTGTACTGTAATAGTTAAATAAGTGATGGTTGCATTTTAGGTATTAGGTAAGAGAGTTCAGTTCAGGTATTGGTTAGAGATTGTTAGTTTAAGTATAAGATTAGAGATGGCTAGGTTTAGCTATTAGGTTAGAGATGGTTAGGTTTAGCTATTAGGTTAGAAATGGTTATACGATAATGTATTAGGTCAGATATGATTAAGTTGAGGTATTAAGATTAGAGATGGCTAGGTTTAGCTACTAGGTTAGAAATGGTTATATGATAATGTATTAGGTCAGAGATGATTTAGTTGAGGTATTAAGGTAAGAGATGGCTAGGTTTACCTAATAGCTTAGGGATGGCTAGGTTTAGCTACAAGGTTGGGATGGCTAGGACACTTATTAGGTTAGGCATGGCTAGATGTCACACATGGTTGTACGGTCATGTATCAGGTCCTAGATGGTTATGTTCATGCATCAAGAGATAAATCTGTCAAGGTAAGGGGTTTGTTGTTGTCAAGGTCAGAGTAAGGATCTGGGACTCATGGGGCTAATCCATATCCATGCACCCGCATGCCGTGAGTGTGACGGTATGTGCTTGGACGGGTGGAAAGAGGTTGATGGTAGGGGGACGCTGGACAGCACGTGACTGTCGCGAGTGGCTCAGTTTCCTGTGCTGATGGCCTGGGACGGATGCCAGGTGTTCTACTGGGATGCAGATGAGAGGTGGAGGGGCGGGCACTGAAGGGAGGGTATATCAATGTGTGTGGTGCGTGTGTGTGTGTGTGTGTGGGGGGGGTGTACATCAACGTACATCAGCAGGAATAGGAGGTTTATCAAGGGTCTACCAGGTGCATGCAGATATTTGCTCAGTACTCATTTTAATCTATAATATTCTTCGCTATTTACTTAGCATTTCTATTGTGTACATGTAAGGTATGTGTTGCATTACCCCCCCCCCCCCCCCACCACATACACACACACTTCAAGTGTATTTGCAGTGTTCTGTGTTGAATACAGTTTTATGTCATGCAATGATACATGTGTTAAGAGTATAGGGCAAACCTGCAAATCCGGTATCGGAAGATGAAGGAGAGCATTTTCTTTCCCCCCCCCCACCCCCCACCCCCCCAACAAATGACTAGCACTCCCCAGAGTGTAGAACGTAGGCTTAAAATACCTTCTGCGGGCCGAGAAGATACGCTCACACCCGGTAAAGATGTTTAGTGGGTTACATGACATGGAACCCTGCCAGGAGGCCGTTAGTTCTGCTGCTCTCAAGATGCTGTTTTATAGTTTCTGTGAGGGCTACCAACCTCACATACCATAATTTGTTGAACACAGGTGTCACAGGAGGAATTCAAATTTAATTTAAAGTCTGAGCAAATGCCTTGTTTTCTTGTTAGAGATTTAAAGGGGTAATTCGGGATTTTGGACATCGGACCTCATTTCCAAGTGAGCCAGTGTGTTATTTATCATTGGAGACCGCTTTCAACACTTTTCATTCAGTCAGTTGCAGAAATCGCTGGTGCTAGGCTAGTGCAAGTCAAGAGGAACTGCTAGCCTGCCAATAAAAACTGTTTTACCCACTCCAAAGTACACCCGAGGCAAACCAATTATAATGTCAGACTATCGATGTAAATGTCTGTGTTGATAGAATAGTGTTAAAAATAAATTTACCCTTGCATCGCATTGCATTTAGTTTATAATCCCTGTAGTTGGAAGCAAGCTACGGCAGCGGCGGACTGATATTACCTGATACGCTTCTCTGTTTACCTTCTGCTGTAGTGAATTGGTTGCTACACCGAAGCAAAGTGAAATTCCGCCGCTGCTGAGAAAGTAGTCCCCAAAATGTAATGTGATCATTGCGATACAAGGATAGTTTTATTTCTAATATTATTCTATCAACACAAGACATTTACATCGATAGTCGGGCATTATAATTGGTGTGCCTCGGGTGTACTTTGGAGTGGGTAAAACTGTTTTTATTGGCAGGCTAGCAGTTCCCCTCAACTTGCGCTAGCCTAGCACCAGCAATTTCTGCAACTAGAAGGACTGAATGAAAAGTGTTGAAAACCGTCTCCAATGATAAATAACACACTGGCTCACTTGGAAATGAGATCCGATGTCCAAAATCCCGAACTACCCCTTTAAGATTGAAAGTGGGGGAAATAAAGCTTTTCCAACCAATACATTACCTACAGTGTGTGTGTGTGGTGTGGTGTGCGTAGCAGTGACATTTCATTACGTAAAACCCCTACCCTGACCTGCGTAGAGAACAGAGACAGCTCTCTGGGTGGCTGAATGGACACGGAATGAGACTGGGTTGCAGGCGTAAATCTGTAGTAGAACAAACCCCTTCTCACGTGGAGTGGTTGTGTCTCCTGCGTTCCTCCAGTTCCCCTCTTGTATCAACGTCCTCTTCCTCCATCCTTTAACCTCCTGTCTTACCTCCCGAGACAACATATTCTCTATCCATCCATCCATTCTTAAATCTCTCCTTATGACCGTCTATTCATCCAATCATCCACCCTTTCATAAATCTAGCCTTCCGGCCATCTATTCATTCATCCATCCAGCCATTCATAAAACCATCCAACTTTCCATTTCGTTCATCCATTCATTTCCCGTCATTAGAGCACGAGAGAAAGAGAAAGAAAGGTAGAGCGAGAATAGGCCATCCACTCCAACCGACAAAGGCAGGAGGGTGCCCGTGGTACGTCACAGCATAAGATGACACAACCAGCATCTGCTCCAGCTCTAAAAATACCCTCCTCAGGGGCAGCACTGCACGCAGTCTGTCTGTAACCACTGTGGTGGAGAGTTCACATGTCATAGCACCTCTCAGGGTCTCCGGCAGGGTTCAGCCCCCCTGTCTTCCCTACCGCTGGGGCCTGGAGACTCATGTGCTCATGGGCTATGTTCACCTAGCGGCCATCTTGGTCCCATCTTGGTTTCTAATTAGTTCTAAATGCTAGCTGGCTTGGGCCACTTATTGGGGAATTCCCCATTCCACTTGTCGGTCAATCTCTTGTTTCTAAAAGGTAGCACATTTGCTTATTTGATACACTTTATGATCTCGCGGGATACTTGCTATTTCTGGGTTGTATCTTCATGGGTGACTGCACTTATTCTAGGTTGTTTGGAAATAAAGAGTCAGCTAAATAAATGTAATGTATTGTAATGTTTGTCTTTTACATTGATCATATGAGAAGCAGGCTAAATCAATCATTTCATTATGATATTTGACCTGTTTATTTTTGATTAAAACAAAAAATTAACCATAAAGCACACAAGTCTTGAAATTGGCTTTGGCAAAAAGTATATAGATCTTGTGATGTGTAGTTTCTATAATGTCTAATATGGTTTTCTTTGTGTGTGTGTGTGTGTGTATGTGTGCATGGATCCAGAGACATAGACCACACCAGGCTGTCTGAGCTGGAGATCATCTCCCAGCCAGTGGAGGATGAGGGCCCCCAGTGCATGGGGCCCCCAGTCCAGCTGGTGAGCTACGGCTATAGGGACCTGCCCCTGACCGCCCTGGACCTCTCTCTGGCCGGCTCCCAGCTCCTCTCCAACATAGACGAAGACGAGAGCAGAGAGGGGTGAGTCCATCCCGGAGAGTCCCCCACGATGGGGGGAACCCGTCCTGTACAGTGGTACTGGCTAACAAACCAGATGCTTTACAGACACACCAGAAACACCATGTATTACAATAAGTACAATAAATACAACAACCCCACACACACACAAGCATGCATACAAACCCATCCCTGTAAGGACACACACACACACACACACACACACACACACACACACACACATGCATGCATAGTGTGAAGAGCATGGCTAACGTGGGAATGAGTATCTGCTGCATCTATTACCAGAAAAATATGTGAACTTTGTCTGGTTTTGTCTTGTTTCTCTGTCTTTCTTTGTCTTCCTCTGGCTTGTGGTGTGTTGCACAGAGAGTTAAATGCTTGTGCATACAGTACTCCGTCTGTGATGTTACTGTAAGCCAGGGGTTTGGCCAAACTAGGTTTCCTGTCCGTTGCCGGCTGAGAACACACAAATGTAACCCCCCAATAGGTTCAAATTGGATTTAGTTCCCTGGGGCAAGGCACTAAATGACCTATACTGAACCCAGGGCTAAATTGTTACTAAAAACAGAGACGATAACCGTCCCTTCCCTGAAGGTTACGTGGCCGAGCGTTCAGCCATCTGAGATTAGAGATGAGTTTGCTCAGCACCACAGGGTCTGTCTCCCTCTTGATCAACACATTAGTCTGCGTCTATGTGTGCTCTTAAAGCAAAGAGACCGTGGAAGTCATCCACCTTCTCTTTAAGCTCTTAATGAAATGAAATCTCCCCTCAACACACAGTTCATGAGCTTAAGATTGTGTGGATCTTGTAACATCCTCACCTTCGCTGCAGTGTAAGCGGAGAGCTAATCTCACGCATTCATCACTAGGACTGGACTCTGCATCTGGTCTCAGACTGGCGATGAACACCATCCTTAGCCCGTCCATTGTGGGCAGGTGAGGGAGTCAAGCATAGAACCAAGGCGCTGTTTGTTTGGCTCTCAAGTCGGGAGAATGCCCATGAAGGCAGGAGATGTGAAATAACAAGGAGACCCCCCCCAGTGGTATTTCATGTGATTACCCCTGTATATCAGTAGCGTCCGTTCAACAGAGCAAAGGGCGATGGCTACGGTGGAACTGTATTGCAAGGCACAAAAAAAGACAGTGACCTGTGAGAGCAGCTGGGATGATGTGAAGCGGCGAGGGGGTACCAGGCGATACTGCTGCATCATTAGCAGCAGGGATGAGTCAAAAGGGAGGTGTCAGTCAGGGGCCCCCTGGGACCAACACTGGCTCTTCTTTTCTGTGGGTTTCAGCACAACGCCGGGCTGTGTGTGATTACGTCTGTGTTTCTGGCTCCTCATCACTGTATTGATCTTCGCTGCTGGATAGACAACCAGTGTCTCTCTCTCTCATGACACGCCTCCATCATCACCTTCGTCATCCTCGTCGTCATCATCGATAGCCTCGTCATCATCATCATCATCAACTTAATTTTCATCATCATCACCATCATCATCATCATCATCATCGGCATAGGTATTGTAACATTATGACATTATTATCATCAGCACAATCACTTTAATTTGAATTCTATCTTTATTATCACCAGCGCACTAATCTCCATCAGCAGCAGGACCACCTATACCACCACAACCACCACCACCACCATTACCACAACGTCCTCTTCCTCTTTCTTGCTCTTCCTCCTCATCATCACCACATTTCAAGAACGCCTCGTTTGGCCAAAACCCACGACCAGGCCGGGCTTTCCTAGTTGACATTCTCCACACGTATGGAGCGCTGCGCATCATATCAAACATGCTAACGACATCCGACACCAGCCCGGCCCGGGCTCCCCGGGGGGCTGCTCTAAGAACGCAGGCGAGGAGACGTCGCCAAAGCCACCTTGAGCGCCCCGATCCTCCAAGATGGAGTGAGGTGCGAGGGATGCTAATCAACAGCCATCGCCGCTATTATGCAACTGGGAGGGAAATCTTACGGAGGCTGAGTCTGCCCGGGGAAGTGGATGATAGCATTTGTCACAAGGCTGCAGCAAACGGTCTCATTGGGTTTGTGAGCGTAGTAAAGCAGTGTGTTGTCGAGATAAACGTCAGGGAAAAAATCCTTTGCCCGCTAGCAATGCTTTTAAAAAGGTTTTATTCTTTCCCGTGTTTTCTTCAAAAAGCGCCACCCTCGAGTTATTATTATTCAACTAAGTGACTTTATTCCACCAAATTATCCCGTATCTCCTCCCCCAACGCAACATGCTTTTTTGGCTTTACGTTTCTGCTTATTCTTTGTTTCGCTAATGAGTTTGCCAAGTTTGCCGCAATTCGCCTCAACACCTTGTATTCAGAGAAGTGTGAAAATAAACACCACTGTCATGAAAGGCTGGAAGTGTTTATTAGGCCAGGCTGTATTTTTATACATTACAACTTGTCACACACGTGTAGTCTAATAACAGGACTTCAGTACATTCTGGGTAGAACAACTTCGGATGTGAGTCGATTTCACCCCCCCCCCCCCCCCCCCTGAAAACAGAACTCTATGTTTAGCTGAAGGCTGTCAGATTAGTGTGTTTATGTCTGCAGGTTTGTGTTGTAATAGTCTGGTTTGGGGGAGGGGGGGTACGGAGCTGTGCGTATTAATCAACAACAAAAGGCAACTATGTCAAGCTGCCAGCCTATGATGAAGCACCCAGCTGGCGGCCATGTTTGCATACACTGTACCGTGGTGAAGGTGGGGCTGACCGTTCTCCATCACTCCCACAATACACACACATACACACGCACACACACACACCCACCCACACACACACACACACACACACACACACACACACACACACTTTCTCTGACCTTCCTCCATCGTGTCACTTGTTATAAAATACCTTCCCGTTCCTCCCAAGATCCTCAGTCGCTTCACATCTCAGAAACCAACACATTGGCCCAAAACCTGTTACCGGCTACTCCTTCATATGACCAACAGCCCACAGGTAACTTCACACGCCCCCCCCCCCCCCCCCCCCCCCCCCCCCACTACCCCTCCACCCAATAGCAGCGGAGATAGGTGTGGATGAGTCCCAGCACCAGAGCCCATTGTCGTCGTCTCGTGTAGAGGTGAGAGCGTCGTAGTGGGCGATGTTGAAGGTGTAGCGGGGAGGGGGAGGCGCGTTCATTTCTTTGTTTCCTCCGGTCGGCCGTGGATGGCCAGGTGCAGTGTTTGCAGTTTGCGGGTGCCCGGTGGTAAGTGGGATGTAGTTATTAATAGAGTAGGTCCATCCATCTTCCTGTCCAGGAAAAAAAAAAAATGCTGGGAGGAGACCGCTCCTGTTCAGCACCTCCTCTTAACACTCACCGGCCGCTCCTGTTCGGCACCTCCTCTGAGCACCTCCTCTTAGCCCTCACCGGCCGCTCCTGTTCAGCTCCTCCTCTTAGCACTCACCACTTGCTCTTGTTTGTTTTGCTTGTTGTTCTTCACATTCCAGGTAAGACTGATTTTTGGAGGAGGAGGAGGAGGAAGGTGTGTGTAGGGGGCGAGTTTAACTGTGGAGGAGGAGGAGGAGGAGGGAGGGAGGGGGAGTTTAACTGTGTGGAGGAGGAGGAGGAAGTTGTGTGTGTGTGTGTGGGGGGGGGTTAACTGAAGGTGGGGGGAGTTTAACTGTGGAGGAGGAGGAGGGAGGGGGGGGAGTTTAACGGTGTGGAGGAGGAGGAGGAGGAGGAAGGGGGGGGGGGGTTTAGCTGTGTGGAGGAGGAGGAGGAAGGTGTGTGTGTGTGTGGGGGGGAGGGGGTTAGCTGAAGGTGTGGGGAGTTTAACTGTGGAGGAGGAAGGGGGGGTAACTGTGGAGGAGGAGGAGGAGGATGTTGGTTCATTTTGTCGTTGTTATGCAGGACATGTGATGTGGGTTCTTTGGTGTACTGGCATGACCGTGTCCATCTCTGCAAATGCATTCAATCCGTTGTAAGAGAGCCATCAAAGTTGCAATACTGTGTTCTGTCTGACCTTCGAAAAAATATCACATTTCTATATGTTTATAGAAATCACATGGGGCTTGGGCTTATTGAGGATTTTAACCGAATTAGTGATGGTAGGCCCTTATGTATAGTTCATAAGGGCCCTTATGTATAGTATATAAGGGCCTGCCATCCAATGTGAAACCACGTCAAAAGTTACTGAGTTTGACCAATGTCTGAAGGCTACATGCAAGGCTACATCGCTGAGCAAGATGCCCTTACCTGTTCCAAAATGCATCCAAAAGATATAAATAATAATAAAAATACTAAAATAGCTCAATTAACATTTATAATTACCACCACGTCACAATACTTGTTAAACAGCCAGCATTGGGGTTCTCGCTAGGCTAAATAAAACCAAAATCCTTCCTCTGAGGCTACAGAATATCTCCTAGATCACAAGGCAATCTGGACGCTCACTGTTAGCACCGTTAGCACACCGGTGGAAAGCGTGAGTCACTAGCCTCGTCTCCTGTCCCCTCCGCTACAAGGACACACCTAAGCAGATAGGAAGCATGTCAACCCCCCCCCCCCCCCCCCTCTCTGAGTGATGACTAGGCTGTTCTCTAACCCACAGACGCTGCTGAACCACAGCAGGGTGTGTGTGTGTGTGAGTGTGTGAGTGTGTGAGTGTGTGAGTGTGTGTGTGTGTGTGTGTGTGTGTGTGTGTGTGTGTGTGTGTGTGAATCTGTATATGTATATGTGTGCGTGCGTGCGTGTGTGTGTGTGTGTGTGTGTATGTCTGTGTGCGTGTGTGTGTGTGTGTGTGTGTGTGTATGTCTGTGTGTGTGTGTGTGTGTGTCCGTTTGGGGGGGGGCAGAGTATTGAACACTTATGGTCTAGCTTAACCCATGGGCGGGGCTAGACCCTCCCGCCCGCCACCCACCCCCTCCCTCTGCCTATACGTGGGTCAAGCGAAGAGGTCTTGAGGTCTGGAAAATGAAAGTGAATGGCCCAGCGTCGTCTTTTTCTTTAGTGTGATGAGAAGCAGCGGAGACACTTTGTGTTTGATTCGGGCAGGTGAGCCAAGAGCAAAGAGGCAAAACCCTGTTCACCCTCTGTAGCTAGAAGCATGACAGTTAGAGGCATGTAGTTAGAGGCATGACAAGCATAGTTCTTTTTTCACTTTCACCCATGCATGGCTATAGGCTTTTTCCATCCCATCTACCATGCCTCAATGATCAACCCCGCTGAAAGGGGCCTTCAGGGAAAAAAAAAGGTGGGAGAAACGAATTGGCTGCAAGGCAACATTGTGACATGGGGATGAAAGAAACCAAACTGAATGCATTAACTCAAGTATAAACCACGGCATTGTGAATAATTGTAATAACCTGAAAGTCTGTATTTGTACAATAACAATGCTGACTACTTACGTTGACCTCAACTTGGCTCGAGATTTGTTATGTTAACATATATATAACATATGTCAGGTTATAACATATGTTATGTTATAACCTGACAAATTTTCAACAAAATGCTCAAGGTGTAACTGAGGGCACTATAGTGTCCGTTCGTCCATTTGATCTTGGAATGTAGGATATGTGCTTCAGAGTTTTTTATTCATAGTTTTTAATTGATATTCCTAATTAAGCAGCAGCCCTGCCTAGTGCACGTGGTCGCTTGATAACCTGTTCCTCTTTCCTTTGCACCTTCTCCCTCCTCGACTCTCACAGGAAGAGGGTTACATATGGGGCCAGACATTCCACGTCCGTTTTGTGGAATAAGTTGTTCTCTGTGGGGTTGAAGACCGGGAGAGCTTAATTAGAGAACAGGAACAGGATGTTGTCTTCTTAAAATCAACCTGGGAATAAGTGGCCATTTTGAGAATCAGCAGGCCTCTTCAGCTGACTCAGGCGTGGATAGAAGCCCCACTGTTGTGTAAAAAAAGACTAATGTTAGTTGTTGACGACTGGCAAGTTGTTGATGACTGATGACCTTAATTTCTCTCACTCTTTTTGGATGAATGCTTACTGGGAGAGTTTATATCACCTTGCGTTTAAAAAGGTAGACAAGGTTTATTGTATGATTCACAACGCACAAGCTTATACCCCCGTGCCATGTGAACTATAATCTATTCCTCGGCAGAGTTATGGTTAGTTTACAAAATTTAGCGCCGTCATAGCCTCTGCTTGTGTTCAGCTGTGGTCATGTGATAACTCGATGTTTCAGCTGCGGTCATGTGACAACTTGACTGGAAGAAATAGTACTATTGATATATACTTACGTTTTTTCAAGTAAATGAAATGCATTCTTTTTATTTTTAATTTTTACCAAAGTGGAATACACAATATTTGAGTTGGTTATATATATATATATATATATATATATCTGTTATTTGCATAGATACACAAAAAATGAAGACTTATGAATAATAATAAACAACAGAAACTAAGGAAAGGACACAATATTAAACTATAAAAAAAAGTAAATTAAAGTAAAAAATAGTAAATCAACTATTATTTCCATTGAGGATTCTTTCATTAGTCCAAAAAGTGTGCATAAGAAACTCCAATAGATTGGTGAGATCTTTCAGATAACTTTTCTGCGTATACTGCCGCAGGTAGACTCTGGGCTCTGCCCTGTGCTGATGTGTTGCAATCAATGGTGCGGGAACATGGGTAATGGGGAACCTTTCAGATGTAAAATTAATTACCTGCAACCTGACAACATCAGGGGAACTCAGCATATATTTTGTGCTTGCTAGGGAGGTTCTTCCATGCTTGCTTTAGCATGACACATCTACTGTGTGTGTGTGTGTGTGTGTGTGTGTGTGTGTGTGTGTGTGTGTGTGTGTGTGTGTGTGTCTGTGAATGTGAGTGTGAGTGTGTGTGTGTGTGTGTGTGTGAGTGTGATTGTGAGTGTGTGTGTGTGTGTGTCTGTGAATGTGAGTGTGTGTGTGTGTGTATGTGTGTGTACGCAGATGTGTCTGTCTGTTATGGATCCTTTGGGCTCCCCATTTGTTTCTGGGAGAAGGATATGAGTAGACACACCGGTATTCCTGGGTGTCTAACCCTGTCATTGTTGTTGTAGGAGAGATTGCATGTCTGGGTGATGAGTTGTATATAGCCTGTAGCTTTGTGTAAGATTATGTCCCTCCACTCTCTTCTACCATCCCAGTACTTTGAGTACTTTGTGGGCCTCTTTAAACGCAGTTCATCACCTTGTGTTCTCTGGCTGTCGATCAGTCTTTGGGTGTGAATGAGTTCTGTCTAATTAGTTACATTGTCATCATGGAGATGAAGTGACTATTTAAAAAGTGCGAAGATGTCAGAAATAGTCACTCACACAACACCAGCAGAACTGCACAACCAGAAAGAGAAGAAAAAATCCCCTCGAATCGACTTCACTTTTTCAGAAAACTGGTTATAGCAGCAGGAGATCAGCAAATTCCCTAGAAATCTGCTGATTAATAATGAACAGGCTGTTCCTTTTCTCCGTCATTCAATGTATATATGCAATAATAATATCAGTATCTGTATTTTTTAATATTCAATATATTTATATTATTAAAGCAACACCTGTTTTTATATTGACTATATACATAAATAGGATATTGTGTATTCCTAATGTTAAATAATGACTTAATTAAGTAGAGGAGATTTTCTAAATGACACAAGGAGGTCCCTAGCCCTGCCAGCCTTCATCATCATTCTTGAATAACGTTAATTTCTTTCATTCACGTCTCAAGTGTTATTGATTGTTCTTGGCACACTGACCGCTAAAGCAGCTGTTACTCCGGCCGGTCGGATCAAAGACTCTAATAAAATACTTAATTTTGGATGAAGATCATTTATAGAGGTTTGTGCAGTTGGTCAGATCACCCAACTGGGGAGCAGGTGTAGAGGTTAGACAGTAGAGGGCAAGGGCGTTAAGGAGAAGGTAGGGCTTAGTTAGACAGTGTCTCTATATTCTAGAGACAGGTCATTATAGAAGATGTATAGGTTAAACAGTGAATACAGAGACCAGTCATTGAGGAGCAGGAAGGGTTTAGACAGTGAATAAAGAGACTAGTAATGAAAGAAGAGGTAGAGGTTAGACAGTTGTTATAGAGACAGGTCTATATAGATCAGTTAAGGGTTAGACATTTGAATATACAGACAAATATAATAATATATATATATATATATATATATATATATATAATATAATATAGACACAGGTCATTATAGAACAGGTAGGGGTTAGACAGTGAATAAAGAGACTGATATTTAAGGAAGAGGAAGGGGTTAGACAGTGAATATAGAAACAGGTCAATATAGAGCAGGAGGAGGTTAAACAGTAAATACAGAGACCGGTCATTCAGGAGCAGTTGGGGGTTAGACAGTAAATACAGTGACAGGTAATTAAGGAGCAATTGGGGGTTAGACAGTGAATACAGAGACAGGTCATTAAGGAGTATTTTGGGGTTAGACAGTATAAACAGGGCCAGGTCATTAATGAGCCGGTAGGGGTTGGACAGTGAATACAAAGACAGAGTATCTCTTAGGTAACTTACTAACTAACTATAAAACTCGCTAACTGTCCAGTTATCTCTAGGGAAGACACTTCATTGTCTTAAATGATTAAATCCATAGACATAACAAGACATAACAGGTTATCCTCCAGCTTTGGCAGCGCTGTAGTGCTTCATCACCACCGTGTTTGATCGGCTGGGCCAGCCAGCGACATGCTCTGATCACCATCTCAATGCTCGGGGGCTCCCTCCTCTTTCCGTTCTGTACTCGGCACGTCGGCTATCAATCGATACCCCCGCTCCTCTTGATTTAATCCGCCCCCCCCCTTGTCCCCCACACTCCATCAACAGCAGTGACAGGACGCACTGACAGCTAAATCAACCTGCTTAACACAGAGCCAAAGGGAAGAGGGGTGGGAGGAGAGAGACAGAGGAGGTGGTAGGATGCAGGAAATGGAGGATGTGAAGGAGGAAGAGGCTGAGGAGGTGAGGAGAGAGATGGGAATAAGGAGGAGATGGGACCCCCTCTCCCCCACCACTCCATCAACAACAGTGGCAGGACGCACTGACAGCTAACTCAACCTGGCCAACATGAAGCAGAAGGGAGGAGGAGGATGTGGGAAGGAGGTGGAGGAGGAGGAGGAGGAGGGAGTCTGAGGTGGCGTGGAGGGGGAGTACGTGGGGAGATGAAGGAGATGGTGGGGAGATGGCAAGGAGGTGGGAAAAGAGGTGGTGGAGGAGGAGGAGGAGTTGGGGGTCAGAAGGAGGAGGTTGGAAGGAGTTCAATGAAAGAGAGCACAGGGAAAGGTCCAAAAGTCTTCAACGAAAATAGGCAACAAGATACAGGATTTCCACTTCCAAACGTTCCAAATCTATAAATGTCACGTCATGTGATGTTGTTTTGTGGTTCTAGCAATCAGTATAGTTCACTACTTTTCCCCCCATTTTCAGATGATGCTTTGAGCACAAAATAAGTACTAAATAACTAAATTAAGTACAAAATAATGTACTGTGTGCGTGTGATAGTGACTACTGTGTGGACGTGCTAGTGTCTCTACCAGGGGTTGTTCTCATCCCCTGAAGGAGAACCCTTGGAAGTAGATTATTGGAATGTGTGGATGGTGGCAAGAGGGAGAGAGGGAGGGATATGTGTTTCAGTTATAAGTTATGGATATCGATTTGTCAAATTCTTTGTCCAAAAACACTATATTTTATTCTATGATTATTCAATATTTCTCTTTTTCTTCTTCTTTTCTTGTTCTCCTTGCTCCTGGGACTGTAGACTGACGTACACAGCTCACATGTAGAAGTAAAAGATGGAAAATGGTCGTAGGAGGCACCAGAGCTGACTGGATGCTATCTGATAATACTCTGCATCCGCTCCTAGACTAGCTTGAGTGTGTTGCCATGTTTGTACCTTCCTGTGTGTAACAGGTTTGTTCATCTATGGGAAGGCATGTGTGAGTCTACCTAGTACATAATGTGTGTGTTTTATCGCTGGGCATATTATAACACTGCTATAAAGTCTGATTAAGACCCAGATACTAGAGGGATTATGAATTAACAGAGAACAGGTTTGACTGCTGTGCTAGTTGACACATTTGCAATGTGCACTAACTGCATGACTGAACTGTTAATATCAAGGCAGACGTGGCATATGTGCAAAGGTGTTCTGCAACATACTTCTACAATAAAAAACATTAATTATACTCTATTGATTTTTACTATACTTTCATTCATAGTATAACACACATTATTTTAAGTGTAAGATAATTATTTGTTAATTATGTATGTACATTACAACTAACTCAATGATTCCAAAAAACAATGCTAGAATCACAGGGTCACGATTTGAGTGTACTTAACTGGGCTGAACATATAATAGCATTTCAACGATTCTTGTAAGCTTCGGTTGAAATGGCCTCAACAGATTGCATATAATCATTGTAAAGACCCAGCGAGGTGTCTAAGTGGACAAGGCGCCCATGGCGGCCTCACACACGGGCTAGGAGGCTACTTAGCATGATCGCCAGCTAGCGCGCTCGCCACGCTGGCGTCCAGCGAAAGCTAGCCAAGACCAGACTCCTCACCATCTGGAGCGTGTGCCGACATGCGGCATCACCTCCTGACGCCAAGAAAGATGATTGCTAACAGCGTGATTATGCCTTTATTAGATTAGACACGCGCCACAGCCCCCGTGGCTCTGCAGACAAGCCAAGTGCAAACCGATGGGATGGTGGAGCGATCAAGTCGACATCTGCTGAAGGCGTGAGCCCTTAGTGGTGCCACACGTCACGCTGCTGCGCGGGTTTAGGTGTGGCCGCGCAGGGGGAAGACAAAGAGCTCTCACTTACTCACGCTCACCTTCGCCGGACGGAGTGACCCATCCTGTTTGTCCCCTTCTCCTCTCTGTACTCCAGCCCCCCTGGGTTTTACCCTGGCTTGTGGAGGCCTAGGGGTTAGGGGTATCGTTTGGCAAGGCGGAGCCCTTTGTGCCTGGGATTCGAAAAGTACTGCACAGATTACACTGGATTTTTTTAATTTTATTTTTATTGGGCCAATTTGAAAATTCATATCCACAGCCAAAAATGGCTCAATTTCTAGACATTTGACAGACAGTTTGTATTTAAAAGACCCCTTGTTTGTGCCCTTAATAAGGAACACATACCTTGTATACCTGTTTATTTTAGAAGATATATTTTAAGCCGTCCATATTTAATCCATCTAGATCACACCAGTCCGTTAGTCCCTACCAGACACATGCCAGGAGATGAAGACGGAGAGAGGGGGAGAGAGAGAGTGAGAGAGGGAGGGAGAGAGAGAGAGAGAGAGAGAGGGAGAGAGAGAGAGAGAGAGAGAGAGAGAGAGAGAGAGACAGACTCTCAATGCCAAGGCATGGGGCGAGGGAGGGAGGCGAGGACGCAGCCAACTTTCCACTCCAGCTGGAGAGATGCTGAGAGGCAGGTCAGTTTCCACAGCTCCCACTGGCCGCCACGGCAACCGTCATAGGACAGACTCGCTTGGTTTGAATAGGCTAAGCTATGAATAGGCGATTAATTAGATCCAATAAACATAGCTTATAATGTTCAGATTATAGCCATACATTTCCTAAACCTCATCACAACCAAAATGTTCCATCAAGGATTAATAAAGTGCATCCAAACCTATTTAAGATTTGCCCTCTGCGGTATAAATTATTCTGCAACAGCACGATACCCTGAATCGCATTGTCAATATCAAGTCCATATCAATATCAATCATCCTGACAAAATGAATGGCTGTATTCCATACAAAGGTAGTTAATACAGTCCAGGGTAAAAGCCCAAAGTACATTTGAGAGAGGGACTCTGCTCTGGGACGTATGTACATGCAGCTGAGCTCGGAGCGCCCTCCTCTTTAGAGGGCTCCCTCCACACAGACCCCCCTTCTTCCCCTTATATAAAGGAACTACAATTACTATGCCGGTCACAGCTGGGCTAGTAGAAGCAGCCGTCAGCACACAGAGATGTCACTGTCCCGTCCACTTTCAATGCAGTCTCTGAACAGCCCCACCACCACCGCCGCCGCCGCCACCACCACCTCCAACACCACCACCACCACCTCGAACATCACCACTACCACCACCACCTCCACGCCACCGCCTGCACCATCTCCATCCGATCCAACATTTTACTTCTTCTTTTTTTTTTTTTTTTTCAGATTCCATATTAATTTAGTCATCTAGTCATCTAGAATACAATTTTAACCTTAGTGCCTTTCATCATTTATTCAGATATGTCTCATTAAAGAGCCTGAAGTCATCCTGCTCAAGAATGCAAGGTTAGGTCATGGACGTTGGGGATTGAACCCGGTACTTATCGCCTCGGGGCTGAACACCATAGCCACTACGCTGTCCTCAATCATGTGTTACATTTTACTTCATTATCTGTGTATTCTGTCAATTTCATTATCAGTGTTCACTGCGACCTTCGTTGGGCCAAAATAATCACTGGTATCAGCCATGTTTTCAGTTTTTAAATTGATTTGTGTCAAACCCTAAATTGTATGTATTGTATCATATCAACCTTAATCAATTGATCAATACCGTTTTTCCGAAGGTGTTCCGGCTCTTCATCTAGTGAAACGATATTGGCCATCGATTCCTCCTCTCAGAGGGCTGATGGAGAGCTTTGAATCGGGCTAGTGCGGGGTTATCAGACACCAGACCTCCCTGTCTAACCCCTGTCCTCTCCTCTCTCTTGCCCCCCCCCCCCCCCCCCCAGCTCTAACTGGCTGAGGCCCTGCTGCGGCCGGCGCGTGGCCCTGTGGCAGGTGTGTCTGCTCAGTGCCGGCTTCAACTGCATCCTGGTGGGCTGCGTTCTCCTGGTGGTGCTGTTCCTGGCCCTGGAGCTGCTCATAGACACCAAGCTCCTGCAGTGTGAGTATCACACAGGCCACGGAGAGTCGGTCTGTTGGTCACGATGCTTACGGTGTAGGTCGAGATGCCTCGTAACGCCAACCGCACGAGTTGCTCTTGTGACGTAATTTCCTGGCCTGTAGCACTATAGCGTCTCCGTTTATCTTTGTGAGTCATTGACTGGTCATTGTTATTGTTAGCCACATTAGCCTCTTTAGCAAACCTGCTCGAAAACAAACAGCACAACCTTACATTGGATTGCATGCACAGCAAGGCCGTGCAATGCGTTAAGGCAGCAATGTAACAAAGTGTGTAAGCGCATTTAAAATGACCAACGTGTTACAAATACAAAGAAAAAACATCTCTTTACGGGCGCAGCCATTTTTGTTTGTCGAGTCGTGCGGTCAACCTCACTGAACTCGGTTGACTCTCAGAATCCCGAGTGGGACCAAAAGGGGGCGTTCCTCAGTGAAGTGCCGCAAGAACGCTGGGAGATTTCCCACTTTGCAACTTGTGGGGGTGGTGTACGACGCATCTCAAACACACCATTAGTGCTTTAGCTTACTGCGCCGTAATCCCCAAAGCAAATGGTCTTGTTGGGACAGATGCAAAATCATTTCATAGAAAGTACCACTTAAGTCGAGTGGAGTTGAGATGTTTAGTTGAGATATACTTAGCTACCAACTTAACCTGTACTTCATTCAGCCACCTTTACCTGTGTTTACATATTATATGCATATATAGTTTTATATATGTATAACTATAACTAAATCACTGTAAAATCCCTCTTGATTGCTATGAGGCAAAATGGAAGACAGTGTTTTGCGTTTTCTGCAACATTAGAGTTTTTAATATAGTACGTACAACTGGGGTGTCATCAGTGTATAACATCTACACTATCATTATTATTATTATCCTCACTTATTTGTGCAGTAACTAAACATTTGCCTGAAAGCGGACCACAAGTGGTAAGCGCGTGTAAACGCCGGCGCTTTACACGTAGCAAGTAGCACAGCACAGCTGTGGCCACGGTGCCCACAGGCAACGAGGAACCAAATCAACTCAGATCCCTCAGACAGATCCTTACGGGGGGGAAGACACTGAGTCACCGTAGCACTTCCTCCACCTCGCTCCTCCTGTGTCTCCTTGTCTGAGGGCAGCGTCTGCTGGTAGACGCCAAGCAGTGGCTGAAGGAGAGTGATGGCGTGAGGAGGTGTTTAATGAAGCCCGGGCCCCTTGTCAGTGGTAGAAGGTAAATGTCCCCATCAATTACGGAGCAAATTCCAGGGCTAACGATAACCGTGCTCGCCACGCTCCGGGACCACGGTACACCGCAAGTCAGTCCAGATGTATTACAACCCCACCTCTTCAGCGGCTGCCAGTGCCCTGCAAGACAGATGGAGGGATCCACAATATGGCTCGTTGTAGCAAGGCGTAGGGGGTAAAGGAGATTAACCCCTCATGGAGATGGAGGGGGGGGGGGGTATCTGTGCCTGGGTTGGGAATGAATGACGACGCTCAAGAAGAGATAGTGATGGAGGGAGGAAACACTGGTACACAGAGTTACCAGAATGGACGGATGAGCAGAAAGAGGTGGCGGAGGAAGGCTGGATGGATGGAAAAGGCGCAGGTTGAACGTAGAATTATACTTTAAGGCTCGTGCCATGGAGAGTGTCATCTCACTGGGGTTAAGGATTCATCTGATCGAAAGGAAGAACGCTTTCAATCATTTGTCGGACACATGTTTCCTAAGGGAATTACTGAGAACATTCAAAGCATGATATTAATATCGGACCCAACGACAGAGTTGCTCCGTGCTACACCGCCACGTTTCTGAAAAACACCACGTCTTCTCTCT
>NC_140282.1:13407459-13430286 GCF_964030765.1 Micromesistius poutassou
CCTCTGTTCTAACTGGTATTGCTATTGATCTTGAGGACAGGGGGGGGGGGGGGGGGGTTATCCAGATACAGAGGGGGGCCAGGGTGCTGAACACAGTGGCTGTTCTGCGCTATGCTAATGCTAAGGAGGGGATCGATCCCTCGCGGGAGGTCACCCTCACCGCGGGGCCCCTCACGATGCATACCAGATGAGCCCTGACACCTGGCTACACGGCCCCCAGCCCCCGGAGGTGTTCCAGCACGGGCCCCGCTGGAGGAGGAGGAGGAGGAGGAGGAGAGAGAGGCTTTAATACCAGGAGAGGATTGGTTTTTACATTAGAAGAGGATTAGACAGAGGACTTTTTGTTATGCCAAAGTTCTCTCTTGAATAAAATATGAAAAAGGATCCACAGTCCTTCTTTAGTTTAGTCCCTCACTAGTATCCAGTTTCAACAAACAAACAACCACAAGCCAGCAATCAACTGTTTTACATTAATTTACACTTTATGACCCCACCTGGGTACTGGATGATAATGTGGCTTCAGCGGTCTAGTGGACATCTTGAACGTGGAATTCAGCGCTCTGTTGCCCCACCCAGAATCAAGATGAAGCCAAGATGGCCGCAAGGTGACTCAAGCCCATACATTGGGATTCAATGCAGCCCAAAGCTTTCTCTACATCTCTTCAGATTCACACCCACTGTTGATCTCTGAGGCTTCAACTCCAGATTCCTCCTGCAACGCACTTCAGCCTGTTTGGTTTTCATATGTGTAAACATATGAAAATCAGCTTGTTAGTCACACAACAACAACAATAACAACAACCACAACAACCACAACAGAATCAACAACTACAACAACCACCACCACAACAACAACAACAACAACAACCACAACAGCAACCTCAACAACCCCAACCACAACAAAAAAACAACGACAACCACCACATCAACAGCAGAGCACATTATTTGCCTTATTAGCAAATAGTAAATTAGAAAGTGTCAAGCCGTGAAACCAATGAAATACAAACACTTGGCGGCACCGGAATACCCAATGGATCGTTGAGTTGAATGAGATTGTTAATGAACAAGCGTCTGACTTTGACAGTGAGAGGAAAGAGTATTTCCTGATGGAGGCTGCTTTACAGTATATGCACTGTATATACAGTATGAACACAACACAGGGGGTTGTGTACCCTGCTCTGTCTACACAGGTGAGTGTTACCTCCCATTGTGTGCTAGTCCTAACGCTGATGCCGCAGGCTCCTTGATACAGGAGTTCTACGGTTGATCGAAGATTAGGACTTCAAATAAACACAACACAACAGTATTAAACAGAGCTTTGGAAAACAAAAGTCTATCAAAAACAATTCCTCTGCATTGCATCACACACAAGCACACGCACACACACACACACACACACACACACACGCACACACACACACACACACACACACACACACACACACACACACACACACACACACACACACACACACACACACACACACAAACAAGCCAACATTGGCAGTGCATTCACACAGCTACCCTCACTGCAAGCGTTGACCCAGATAAAGTACACGCACACATTTATGGGCACTTAAAGCTAGTATGGACAATCAGAAACACAAGCAAAAAAGAGTGTAACCATGCCAGACTAAGTATTAGTACATGCATAAAGTTCAATTAAATTTAACTGATTTCCCTCCCCTGCTCCCTCCTCCTCTTCTCTCCTTGCTTCCTCTCGCCTCCTCTCTCCTCTTCTCCTTCCTTCCTTCCCTCCCCCCCTCTATCCCTACCCACCACCTCCCTCCCTTCTCCCCTCTCAACCCTCCTCCTTCCCCCATCCTTCCCACTCCTCCTCCCCTCTCCCACCTCATCCCTCTTCCCATCTCTGTCCCTCCCCTCCTCCACCACCCTCTCCCTTCTCTCCCTCTCACCCCCCCCCCCCCCTGCCAGCCTATGTGTTGCAGGTGAAGGTGGAGATGGAGCTGGAGGTGCAGCAGTGTGAGAAGACCAGAGCTCTGAGGGAAGAGCAGCTGGAGCGCCTCACCCAGATCTGTCAGGAACAGGCTGTGAGTCGACAAGCACGCACAGGCACACATACACACGCACACACGCACACACACACACACACACACACACACACACACACACACACACACACACACACACACACACACACAAGCACGCACGTACATGCACAATCGAATGCACACGCGATCACATACACCCACACATAATATATATAAATATATATAAAATATATAAACACCTAATATTTTATATATCTAATACAACTACTTTCACGACTACTAGTACTATTATTACTAGGAAGGGAAGGAGGGAGACAGCAAGGGGGAGATAGGCAGGGAGGGAGAGGCGAAGCAGTAGTAGTACTACAGTATGTCTGCTACAATATGACTGTTATAGTAATAATAATAACTTGTAAAGCGCTTTTCTAAATGCTCAAAGATGCTTCACAGAGTGAACACAAAAGGTCCCTGTATAAATAAAAGATTAGTAGGCATTTAGAAACTGGAGGAATCATGAAACGGAGAGAGGGGATGAACGCAAGATTAAATAGGTGGGTTGGATGTTCTTGGTCAGGGTTTTCCAGAGGGCAACTGAAAACGCACTGTATAGTAATTGTAGTATTATCTTAAAACATATAACATACATTAGTCGTTACATTCAATAGAGCTAATCAAAGCAGACGCTACCATACAAGATGATGTAATTCTCTTTCTTACCAGACGAGGGCAGCAACACATTGCTTATATATTCATGTTCCCTTTACTTTCCATCAGGCTGTGGATTGGATGATGAAGCACAATTTATCAAATACATTTATATGCACACATACCCACAATATAAATGATGACAATATTATTATATACATCAATTTCACAATGATCCACTGAAAATATTTGAAATATATATTTTAGTCTTTATGTCCACAGAGGCTCATAATTCTCCATTTATTAGACCAATATGATATTAGACAGAGTCCGTCAATGGTCATAACTGTAGATCAGGTAATGTTGCACCAGCAAACAACATGATTGGACATTTATAGTAAAACAGCGTTTCACAGCCGATCAGTAACCTAAGTCTTAACCTTTATCGATATGAAGTGCCGGCTCTGAAGAGAGGGTCGATCCTCACTTCCAGGACTGATCCTATACTTTGAACTGCAGGCCTCTCCGGCTCAATGTCACACTGTCGGGATGTAACTGTGGACGCCATTTTGGATGTACCGGTATATTGAGGAGCTTTGAAAAGTATCAATGTTATGTGTGTCTGTGTGCTCACAACTTTGTTCATCAGCGTGACTCTTCCCCTCCCTCTTTCCACCCTCTCCTCACTCCCTCACCTCTTCACCCTCTCATACCTTCCTTCCTTCCTTCCTACCATCCATTATTTCTCCTCTTTAACTTTCCATCTCTCTTTCTCTCTCTCGCTCGCTCTCTCTTTCTCTCTCTCTCTGTCTTCTGCTCCTTTGTCTCTCGCCCCACATTTCTTTCCACCTCCTTTTCTTCTTCTCTCTTCCTCCTGTTGTCATGGTTTCTCTTTGTTGATCCTCCAAACCCCTTCCTTCCTCTTACCTCCTCAAACACACACACACGCACACACACACACACACACGCACACACACGCACACACACACACACACACATGCTCACGCGCATGTGGCACACACACACACACACACACACACACACACACACACATGCTCACGCGCATGTGGCACACACACACACACACACACACACACACACACACACACACACACACACGCACACACACACACACACACACACACACACACACACACACACACGCACACACACACACACACACACACACACACACACACACACACACACACACACGCACCCTAACACACACACACACACACACACACACACGCACACGCACACACACACACGCACACACACACACACACACACACACACACACACACACACACGCACACACACACACACACACTTGTGGGTCCAGTTTGAGATCAGGCAGCTGCGGGCCCACCTGGCCCAGCAGGAGGTGGACCTGGCGGCGGGGCGGGACGCCGCCCTGCAGGCCCACCACCACCACCACCACGCCTGCTGGGGGGGGAAGAAGAGCTGCTTCCAGGGCCTGGAGGGACGGGGTCCCGGGGAGTCTGACGACGAGGGGGGCCAGAGGAACCCGGCGGACCCCCTGCGGCCCCCATCAGGTACGCCGAGGCCAGGCTACAGCACACTACAGCACAGTGGGGCGTCGATGGGGGTTCCCGGACCAGGGGCCGTCCCGGGTCAGGTGGTCCTACTGTGTTATTGCAGAACCCCTGGGGGGGGAGGCGGCACAAAGGCACAGGGCCGCAGCCCAACACCTGAAAGGGCGGAGTTACGCCTTATTTTACTGTTTAGTTATAGAGATATTCTACTGGAGATGAACTCACAGCGTGGGGGAGATCGCTTTCAGAAGGGGATTTTAATTAGTGTGTTTCTACAGTGGTCAGACCACACAGAGTTAGTTTGAAACCGTTACAGGCTTTTTTTTGTTCACTACAGCTGGCCGAGTTTGTGTTTGCCAATCACGTACTTACAGATCCCCGCCTCCAGCCACATGATTGGTGGAATCTAATATGAAGTGAAAGACAGAGAAACTCCCCGTTCGCCCAGAACTGAGTTCCTCAGCTACCAGGCTTCAGGTCTAAATCTAAAGTCTGATTTGTGAGACTACCAGAGAGGTGACCCGTTGTTTACACTGTTGGTTCCTCAGTGTTTATTGTAATATGTTTTATTAACGATATTACATATCATTACGCATGTATATTGACATGAATCCTGAAATTCCCATCTGGGATAATAAATTAATGTTTACCATATCTTAGTGATAATGGTATTAATCGACACAGTCTCTTTATTGAAAATGAAAAGCTTTGTTTCATCTCCAAATCATTCAAATGCTTTTATCATGCATTTATATTGAAGATATTATTTATTATATAAATACTAGGTCAACAACATTCTTATTTTTAATATCAACAGCTAAACCAAATAAAGTGACAGGAATTTGCTTGCCTGAACCATAAATATATTGACTAATGTTTGGTAAATTATGTTATGATATGATCTAAATATGCTCTGAATCGAAGCAAGGTGTGAAATATGATATTATGCATATTGATAAAACATGATCAATATCATTTGATCATCAATCACCAATACAATGATTAGGAACGTAGCCAAAAATGACCATTACCATTAGAATACCAACCTTATATGTATACTATAAGACATCTTAAACATGAAACAACCAACCCACTTTAGACAAACAGCAGCGCTTGCTTTGTATTGGTTGGAAATACTTCTCCCGGGGCTAGTGTGTGTGTGTTATCTTTCAGAGCACAGCGGGACAAACAGCAGCTCAGAGCTGTAGATGTATATACTATACTATGTACATAATTACGCAGGACAAAAACCTCCCATAAGCTGTAGCGTCAGGTGAACAGGATGCCAGAGCTGTGTTGAGCTAATCTGTTAGCTGGTAGCCCCCTGGAGCTACTCTGGCCTTTTTAGTTCCCCCCCTTCTCTTTGCACACTCACGCACATGCACACACACACGTCCACATGCACCCACACACACACGCACATGCACATGCACACACACACACACACACACACACACACACACACACACACTCATACACACCCCATCTGACCGCAGGCACTGCCAGATCAATATGAGGGCAAAAAAAGCTTTTAGGATGCGGTGGATCCCAGGGAAAAAACAAGCATGATCACCCACATTAGTCAGCTCACATGGGCATCTAGCTTAGCCCCCGTTATCTCTCCTGTTGCAGCTGCCCACCCTCCCCACCTCCAACCACCAGCACCAGCTAACCACCAGCACCACCTCCCCCCAGAGCTACCCTCTGAGCACAGCTCACTAAGTGGGGCTGTTCCAGGTATAGAGTGCTCTGTGCATTGTGGGTCATGTCGTGAGGAGAGAGTGGTGTTGAGGGAGGGGTGGGGGGGGAACATCTGTTCAGATCTACCTGTAACACACCCCCCAAACCTCGCCCGGTCCTCCCCATCCCCCCCCGTCCCAAACCTGGAGGTTGTGTCTCTCTCTGCTGTTGCCACACCACCACACCCCCTAGAGAATGCTGGGGAAAAAAATCTGGTGGCTCTGAGGGCAAATTGGTCAGCTTATGGAAGGATGAAGAACACGGTTCAGGGGACGAGCACTTAGGCTGCGGCCACAGGGCTCACCGAGTCCGGTAATGGTTTAAGAAGTCTCTCGCTCGCTTTCTCTCTGGCTCTCACTTGCTCTCACTCGCTCTCTCTCTCTCCCTCTCGCTCGCTCTCTCCCAGTCTCTCCCAGTCTCTCTCTTAGTCTCTCGCTCTCACCCCAAAGGGATACGAGAGGGGATGTAGTTCCAAGATCTTTTCCTTCCACCACAAGGTTCAAGCTGTTTTCTGTCATCCCAGTCGTGGCGGTAATTCCCCTTCAATGAATTTATAAATGAACCACCATAAACGCTGAGAGTTCAGGCAAGATTCCAAATTTTCATGCTCTCAGCATGAATGCTTTCAGCATGAATATCAGACATGCGTTCACGTAGGAACGCCAATGTTTATTCCGCCTAACACACAGAAAGAAACAGTTTATATCTGAGATGGAGAGACTTAAGTTGTTCTTCATGGAAGTAAGCCATGCTTGTGAAGTGAGACAATAAGAAGAAGGAAGTAAGGAGCAATAGAACAGCGATTTTCTCACCCTTTAAGTGTTGAGTTTATGACCGTCCAGTGATGTACAATTGGCTTCATCCCAGGTCCTCTTTAATTATATATTAGCACAGAAACAAGCTGAGCAGGGAAGTTATATATGGCATGATTAAGGTTCGAGTCCAAGCTTTGTACGGCAATAATAAGCTTAATGCTAGTTAATAAAAATATGAAAACATGTGTCATAATATCACATAATGTAGTCAAATATCTAAACCTCGTCTCAGGGGGCTTTTTTACTTTTATCATACAAAGGCACATATTTAGTTTTTAACTTTAATTTTGGTTCAAAACTAAATGCTCCCGTCCCGATGTGACGCCTGAGAAGAAACCCGACGAGGGCCCCTCTCCATGTCCCAGCGATGGCAGGTATCCTGACCGGGACAAAACATGTGAGAGGCTCCAGGGTCGCCCAGACGCATGGGTTATTAATGGGCTAGCGATTGTCTCCGCCTTGTTTTAGTGAGTGCAATGCTTCCCCTCTCGAGCCGTGGCTCCGGGATTAATATTTTAAGATGAAAAATAAATGAAATTACCCGTCAGAGTCTGCTGCCGGTCCCCTGGGCCGGTGGGGGGGGGGGGGGGGGGGGGGTCGCTGGGTAGGAGGGGGTGGTAGTGGGGGGTAGCACTCAGGGTACTGTGGGCGCTCAGTCAGCCAGGGGGCTGGGGAGCTGAGGACCAATGAAGCGAGAGCAGAGGAGCAGTGGGGCCGGATCAACAAGGCTTTCACCGCGCTGCATTTTAAAGGCCGTTGGACCGGAGGGATGGCCCTGGACAAAGAGGTCCTTACTTGCTCTTGCTCTCTCTCTCTCTCTCTCTCTCTCTCTCTCTCTCTCTCTCTCTCTCTCTCTCTCTCTCTGTCTCTCCCTCCCTCTTTCCTCCTCTCTCAGTCTCTCCATCGTATAACCCCCTGAAAAACTGGGGCACGGCCAATGTACAGCATGAATTGTTTGATAGCGAACTGTGTGGAACACTATAAAGACACACATGGCCCCAGGCCTGACATGGAGTCCTGGTCTGCCCTGAAATGGACAAAAGATTCCTGTGCAGAACAATGCTGAACATCCCCCTCTGAACACAAAAGTAACTGGAATATCTGAGACCTCATGTGTTATGACCTCAATTTTCAATTGATTATCCTTCTGCTTGAACATACTTTTCATGATATGTTTGACACAGATCCAGTTGTGCGTGATGATATGAACAACTATATCAGTCAGTACTACAGCGAGACAAGCACCGGTAAGGCACTGTGGAGATAAAACAAAACGAATAAAGCATTTCATCCATATATTTATTATTGTAGTTATTCTCTTTAACCTCATCAAATCTGATGTAAAGATTGTGTGGAGTCAGAATGCCCTTTCTGATTTCCTGATTTCTAGCCTCCATGATATGTAGATACCATGATATCCAGATAAACCCGGTTTCTGAATACCCTGATGTCTTGACACCCAAACCTGATGTCAAGATATCCTGATTCTTCAATATCCTGATGTAATAATACCCTGCTTTCTAGATAGCCTGATGTCTAGATATCCTGATGTATAGACACCCTAATTCTCCATACCCTGATGTCTAAATACCCTGATTTCACAAAAAAAACGGACTGTTTAGATTCCCTGATCTCTAAGTACCCTGATTTCTTAGTACTCAGGTCTAGATAATACCCTGATTTCGAAAAAAAATACCCTGACATGGATACATATACAATGTTGTTCCAGATGCTTCCGCGGCTGTCACCGGCGCCAGGGTCATCACCATGGCGGCCATCGACATGCACCGCCCCGCTGCCAACGCCAACCTCGTCCTCTCCAACCCCCTGCTGGCCATGGAGCGGCTGGGCGGCGAGGCCCTCTCCGCCGGCGTGCCGCGCTCCAGCGGCAGCCTGACCCTGCTCAGGCCCAACAGCCTGAGCAGCCCCGCCCCGGGCGCCGCGGACCCCGACGGCGGCGGCGGCGCGGGCTGGGCCGCCCGGAGCTTCAGCCTCAACCTCGGCTCCCGGCACTCGCGCCGCGCCGCGCCCCTCGTCTCGGGCCAGGCCGTCCCACCCGCCGCCGCCCCCCCCTCCTCCTCCTCCTGCTCCTCCTCCTCCTCCTCCCGCTGCAAGGACCCCAGCCTGGTGATGCAGGAGCTGCTGTGCTCCCTGTCCGAGGACGCCGGCCTGGGCCAGAAGGGCCTGGCGGTGAACCCGCTGAACCTCAAGCCGCCCAGCCCCGCCGGCTCGGCCGGCGCCAGCCCCGAGCTGCAGCACAGGATCAACGTGTACAACCGCAGGAACCAGGAGGAGGGGCGGGGGCGGGGCCAGGGGCGGGGCCAGGGTTGCGTCCTCCTTCAGACTAAGCCCCTCATCCACCTGCAGGGCGGCAGCGGGGAGCCCTCCCTGGACGAGAAGTACCGCCTGCTGGGGTCCGCCGACATGCCCATGGGTCACATGCCGGACACATAGACCCCCGCTGAGGCCAGGAGACTCGCGCGGCGTTCCGAGCGGTATTCGGCAAACTTTCGGCCTGAGTTCAATCCATATCAATCTAAGGTTAACAGGTTCCGTGTTTCTGTCTTGTTTCTGTTCGCTGTAGATTCCAATCGACAGCCAAGCCCTGAGGCAAGCTTAGACATATCTCTTCCTGCAAAACTCTCTCCTCATGATCCTGAAATGGACCGCATAGATGAATCTATATGAAGCTCTGTTTTTTTTTCTATATTTTATGACCTCCCCGTTTGCCCTCAAAGCATTTTAGAAAACACAAAGGCCTTGATATAGCACAACAACTACTACAAGTTCCTGCTGAGAGGGAAAACCAACGTGTCACTGGAGACACTCACTATCAGGAATCCTTCATTTTTACGAGATTCACACAAAGTATTCAAACCAGCAAAGAGGACTTGTTCAACTCTTAGCTGAACATGACCTCGGAAATTACTCATGTTCCACACCCACAGACTCTGTGTTGCAAGCAGTGACTTTTCTTTCTATCTATCCTTCTTGTTATCCTTTGATATTTCATTCTTTCTTTCATTCTTTCTTCCGTTTTTTCTTTCTCTCTTTCTTTCTTTCTTTCGTTCTTTCTCTCTTTCGTTCTTTCTTTCTTCCGCTATTTCTTTCTTTTCGATTTTTCTCTTTTTGTATTAACACCTTTTAACATGTATCGTGCAGTTTCTCTGTTGTCAATGTTGCCACAGGGTACGTAAACTAGTTGAGCCATGCTAACAACAGCCTTTCTGACCTTTGCCTTCTGAGGACATAGCCGCCAGTACGCTACGACGACGGTGTGATGTTAGAGAGCGGGTGAGCCAAGGTAACCGTGACAAATTATTCAACGGTTGGGAGTCACGATCACTGTCTATCAAAACGAGACAGTACACTGGTAAAGTAATGACGCCATTCAATTTGACAGAATGCAAACTCATCCCTTCCTCGTTCGGGTCGGATGAAGGCTCTGATGGCCTGTCAAAAAATGGTGAACTATTAAGAGGTGTAAACGACCGACCGCACAGCAGCACACAGCGACTGAACACAGTTTTACCAGACAGAGTATAATAATAATATAGTAAATGGCGTGCTGCTTGGCTTTTGATGGGTCAGCAATCTAAAGTGTATCATTCAGACATACAAACATAGTTATGTTGAATCAGGTATTATGGATTCCGATTTTTCAAAACGGTTGCTGGTCAATGAGAAGAGTAGGGGGCGGAGCCTAGGTGCTACAATGCTCCACCAATGACATAATGGAAGCAGATATTTGATTTAAACCATCATGAACGTTAATTTTTTACAGCATTCTCGATTTGATTTAACACAATTTAGAGGGTATATGTTTGGTGGGTATATGTATCAATTGGATTATTATTAAAGTGATTATTAGATTGGAACGCTTGTAGCATGAACCTTTAAAAGATTTGCGCTCTGAATGGCAATCTAATCCTTTGCACTTTAATGTTTACAGACAGATTTGTCAATTTACTATGGAGTAATCTGTTGCCAAATGCAGCTTTTGTCATTTGAATAAAAAAATAAGACATCTGGTTTACTGACAAAAGCTATTTTTTGTTATTTCAGCCATATTTCACTGGTCCCCCAAAAAGTTGACTGATGTATTTTGAGTCATGGTTACAATTGGTTAAACTCTTCATCAGAAATAAGCCTATACCACCCCCCCACCCCCCCCCCCCCCCCCTTCCCACTTTCTTTTTACAATACAATGCAATATGTTATGACAATACATTACACACATTACACACATACATTCCAAGTGTCATCCTATTTGCATACCACACAAAATATGTTAATTATTTAAGGTTATTAAGGATGACAAACCTGTCAAAACTACAGCTTATTGTTGAATTTAACCCCTGGAATAAAAACCTAAAAAATTAAATTAATTCAACAACAACAATAATTGTACCATCTTGTTGCTTGTTAAAAGAGAATGTTTGGAAATGTCGAAATTATGGTGCATTGTAACTAAATATTTTTTTTATATCTATATCGTTTTTAAATGTGACCCATCCAATTAAAAAGCAAAATAACAAAAAGTGACAACAAATATTTTGTTAATAATCTTTGGTCAAAACTATCAATGTTTTACGATAATGATGAGAAAACAATTTTTAGTTCAGACTGATTATCAGAATTTTGGCAATTCAATTATTTCACGTAAAATACATGATTACACTGAAGCAACATTTTTTAATCTGCCTCATCTTTAAGTGATAGTTATTTTGTTGTTTTTGTCGATTCTTCATTTTCCATTTAAAAAAAAGTGCTTCCTCACTTCCTAAAACCGCAGCTTCCTGTTGTGCCCTCATGGCTTTGCCCCAACTTTGTTAATTGTGCTGCGGTCTTGTGGGACTGAGCATAGCTGTAATGTGATCCCAGCCAGGTGATGAATCTGAAACCACCTATCTATTGCTATCCCGACCACTGCAACGCAGTTTACCAGCACACTAACACATCATAGCATGCCAGCGCTGCATAAATAACTCATCAGGTGTGGACTAGTCTTTCACCACACACAATGGAGGCTGCTTCAATGTGGGTGCCAGACCTTAGCTTGGCACCGTATCCTTTACCGCCATTACTGTTTAGAGTCAAGTGTAGGGGTGCCATGCCTCTAAATTAAACCTTACGAGAGTCAACAAAGCATGTAAATGGGATCAAAATCAAATCAATGTGAAAGCATACACCGGCCAGCCATGTGCCACTGCAAGGATTCAGAAGGAATGCATTTTCTAGCTGAATTTTTCAGATGGATTTTCTTTATATCTTATCTTTGCTCTAACTTCAACTTCCCTTTTTTCATATCTATGAAAAATAGAACATGGCCAAATTGTTTTCATGATCCCCCATTGTCCAAATACCTCAGTGGGACAGCCACAGTGAGTATTTGCTTTGCAGTTGTTTTCACATTTAATGAAGCTAAGCACTTTCGTAGCACACATGCTAGCCAGCCAGAGGGCTTCTCTCCAGCTCCTGTCACATTCATACGAGGCCGCGGCTGAGGAAACAGTGACCATTAGACACCAGTCTTAATAATTCAAATGTTTTAATAACGGTTCAGAGGGAGCCGCTTTGGCTGCATTAACATTCAATGATCATTGTTTTCACTGTCAAAAAGTAGATTGAAATGGATGGAATTAAGATTAAATATGGACGTTCTTCATTCTTGGGGATGTAATGATATATCATTTGAAATTAGAGGAGAATGATATAATGAACTAAGGCACAATGTTAATGTAAAAAAAACTTTTAAAGAGGAGCAGAATTCGACGAGATGTGAGAACGTGAGAAGGTGATTTAAGAATGTAAATACAAAACCTTTCCGTCCTTTTCTTCCTTTTCCCTTTGTTAAACTTTCCCTGATGGTTTTTGCAACTCAATGGAGGGTAAGGCTTTGCCAAAAGTATTTGTTAAACAATAGATATATTTTCAAATTGAATGATAAACCTATGTTTATATATTATACAATCAAATTATCTTAATGAATTATATTACAGACAGTGATCTTGCTGTCATTCAATTAAGATTTCCATAACTTGACCGCAATTCAAAAATGAATCCAACTTCGGCAGTTGCACTTCTAGACTGATTTCAGTGGGTGAAAAAGAAAAGAGGTTCTTGGACACAGCTCAATAGAATCCCCCAGTTGAGTGTATGATGTTAAAATCAGTAAAATCTCATCCAGAACAGAATAGCTGGGTAGATGGTGGTGGTGGTGGTGGTGGTGGTGGTGGTGGTGGGGGGGGTCTGGTAGGCTGACAGATTTAGATCACATCCAACACAAGCCACCCTTTCAGGGCAGGCTCTGAAGCAGGGAAGAAGAAAATAAATATAAATTATACATCGTTTTTTAAAAAGCTTCTCAGGTTCGCTTTTCCAAACACACTTCTTAAGTGCACTTGATTCAGAGGCTGGCAGACTTCTTCTGGTAGAGGAGATCCACTTAGGAGGCCGTTGTCATGGCTACATACGCTTTTCTTGCTTTCTTTCTTACTTTTTTTTATATTTGCATAAAGCCAGTGTCTTCTGGTGCCCCTCTATCTGTTATGTATTGTTATAGTCAAAGTCAGAAATTGAAAAGAAAAGTCTAGCTGATTCTTTTGGTTTCCCAAACAAGGATTATGGTAAAGGAAACAATGGAGTCTATAGAAGTTATAGGCCTGCATGCATGTCATCTATTCTGTTGTTGTTAATCTTACTGAGAGAAAAACAAACAAAATCCTTATCTAGAAATTATGGCCAGTTGTGCAATTACTTTTCAAAGTTTAACAATGAAGTTAACACTTATTCAAAACAACCTTCACCCAAATTTTGTAATCTCACTTTTCTTATTATCTTCTTCACATTGTTTTGCATCACAGTGTTTTGTAATGTTAAAAGGCAGTTTTTCAGAGAGTCGCACAAGCTCAGTCACCTGAGGAACGAGATCAACTGGCCCGGGTCCCGCGAGACCCGGAGCGCCAAAGACTGGAATGAAATAATGAACACCAGAATTAACTTAGCGCGGTGTTCCGCCAGCGCGTCACCCTGCGTTGTTATGCATGGCTTCTTTGCCGGTTAAATTGGCGAATGTTTTTGAGTTAAAAGCACGATTCTTTGGGGAAATAATTGCCATAGATTTAAACATTTTCCAGAAAATCCTTCTGAGAAGACATGTTCATAATGAATCTGCTGTGAAATGAATGCATCGCAAGCTTTGATGACAACAGCGGAGTTCTGGCCTTTATTAATTCATGATCATTTGTGTCGGGCCAGTGTATGACATTTGCTGAAGAATCAAATTTCTTAAACTACGATATATTGAACTCAATAATCACTTTAAACATAAGCATCAATAAAATAATGATAAAATTGAGAAATGTGATACTATTGCCACTGGCAGTTTTATCCTTATTTAGCATAATATTGAATATTGAATAAGCGTAAAAATCCCATGCCCATCATGAGATTAAATTAATTTACTTTGATGAGATTAAGTAAATTATAAACAGAAACAAAACACTAGATTATTTCTAATCAAATAAACATTGAAGGGGGGTATAATTTAACATTGAAGCCTATTTCATAACCGACAGAACTGACACACACACACACACACACACACACACACACACACACACACACACACACACGCACAAATGAACACACACACAAATATATATATGATACATATATATATACAAATATATATACGATATACAAGCCCACCTTCTCCAGTCTGTGTCCAACTTTGGACCCTGTGTCTCTGATGTAACTGTTGAGCTTATACACCTACAAACCCCGGCCTTGAGTCTCAGATCATGGGCCGGGACCTCAACCCTCCAGAATCTGGTATGCCTCTATTTGTAACCGTCGGCAACCGGCGCAATCAGAGTCCTCGGGCTCAGGGTGTCTGTGCCCATGTGCAGCCCCCCACCCCCGCAATATTACCATCTGGCCCCTGAGGACCTGCCCATCAATTGCTTTCAGCTAAATGCACTCACATATGAATATTTCAGGACAATTTAATGTTTCAGCCACAGCCCCCAAGGAGCACAGCATCAATTTGTGAACACAGTTCTGGCAGAGTTAAAAGCCAGGCTGGATCATGGAGGATGAGAGTCTCTGCCAATCCAGAGGGGCTGTGTTTCTACTTTCAGAGAGAGAGAGAGAGAGAGAGTCAGAGAGAGGGAGAGAGCAGTACCCCCAGCTCTCTCGTCCAGAGCAGTGGACATATAGCCTGGTGGGGCGGTCAGCGTTGGGCTGGAAAACACACGGAGATTGAGAGAGAGCGAGTGGTGGGGCGGTAAAGTCTACCGTCCCACCGTCTATTTGCCAAGGTTGGCCTGTTTTCCCTGAGTGTTGTTCATCTTCTGTTTGCCATTTATCCTCATAAACACACATACACACACACACCCACACACACACACTCACACTTTACATTCAACAAACACACACACACTGCACATATAACACACACACACACACAACACAGAGCGAACACATGCTCATACACACCGCAGAGGACATACACCCCGCACATATAACACACACACTGCACATATAACACACAAACAGAACACAGAGCAAACCAATGCACATAGCACACACCCACACACACACACTACACTTATAACACACACACACAGAACACAGAGAGAACACATGCACAGAGCACACACACACACACACGGCACACATATGACACACACCCACACCCACACACACACACACACACACAGGGCTGGGGGGAGTGCAGGCCGAGGGGGTCATGCTGGCCTGTTAATAAAATGCCCCAAAGTGATGTGGATCCATCCTGCAGACCAGCCCAGTGTGTGAGGACAACAGTGCTTTACACCACACCAGCTTGTCACACAGTCGGTAAACATGCAAGGGAAGTTAGAGATTGCATGGTGATCATAGTGATGCAAGAGAGGGGTGATGGTGGAATAAAACATTACTCTCGACAACTGGGCTTGTGTCTTGGTATTTCTGGGTTCGGTTATTCACATATGCTTTCCCGTGTGGTGGTGAAATGCTGCTGTTGGATCTGAATGAAAGTCATCGTTCATTTTATGAATTTATTCATACATAAGTTGACAGGACAAAGCCCATGGATTAAGTCTCTCCAATTTAACACATAGGATAAAAACACGAGGTAAGCTAATTGGAAGCAATTAAGCAATTGCTCTGACTAGGTTGATTACACACATACCATTGACCCTGTCTCATGTTGGAGCTTAATTAACTAAAAACAAGATACGTATTTGTAAGATAAAACCGTCAACTGACAGTTACACTAATAGGGCGATAATGGCCCGCATACTTTGGCTTCACAAAGAATGCCTGTGCCCCAAGGCAGCAATCAAAAATTAATACTAATTATCATGTGAATACTGCATTAAGTCAGAAGGATTATGAATTATACATCTGCAACACGGATGCTCTCACAATAAGCTGGCTCATTTTCATTTGTGACTTTTGAAGGGAATTGCATGTGTAAGAGTTGACATGGATTCTCAATGTACCTCTTCACAGTGGCATTATTTGTCGCCGTTAGACCCTCTGCCATCTGATCCTGGAACAGCAGGTCTAGCCCTGCTGCATTAGCAGTACTGGACCAGCCGTTACACATACAAAAACCAAAAGTTACCATGTACCACAGGATACAGATTCGGTTATGAGTCATAACCTGTACATCTGTACTTATTGAACTATCCATATCTATTGTTATGCACTTGCCACTGCAGTACCGGAAGTCTCTGTTCATGAAGTCCCATTCCCTGTGGAAAGAATGCAAGTGGAAGCCCTTCTGGTCCCTTCATCATCAGACATTCATGCCCCCTGGGGTTAGGGTATCCAATCGGGTGATTTACGTTTTAGGGTGAGTAATAGGCGTTTAGGATTTTTCTTGTCAAATAGACGTTGAACTTTATTAGATGTTGTCCAATAATTGCTCAGCTCTCATGGCTCATAGGCAGAAGGTTCTGGGTTAAGGTCTGACATTTACCACCTGTATTGTTAGTATATGATTTGAAACATTTTCAATCTTTTCAACAATATTTATTAGACCACGTCTAATACATTTGGAATTGAAAATATCTAATAGAGGTAATAATGTTGATGCCCAATTATACTTTGGTGATTGGGAATCAAACCTATTATCTCCCTGCTGGGAAAGGAGCACACTATTTACTGGGCTATCAGGTCTAGTTCATGATGGATTTGAAAGATGGAAAAGCTTGACGTTGATTAAATGTGAAAATATGGAGAACAGGACATGATTGGCTGAATAAAGATGGACATTATAAGATGTGATATATACGTAATATACAGATAGCATATACTTATTTTAGCAAAAGATTGCTTTTGTGGATACCAGTTCTGACTTATAAAACGACTTTGGGTATCAAACTTAGAACCATTCTGCTAAGTGTCGAACTGCGATGATTGCCACTGTGGATGATTGCCTCTTCCATTGCAACCCCTCCGAAATACCAATAATAATTCAAGAAAACAATAATGTAAATGTTGCAACTCATTTTACACTACAAATACAGGTTAGTTACTTTCAGACTTAAACCCTAAGAGGCATGAGAGCTGACCAATAAGCCATCAGCTTGTCTCTTCTCATCATCACCTCTTTCTCCTGTTCAGGGCCACACATATGTTAGCAGGGGCTTTACAGCGTATTCAATGTAAAAATGACATTGAAGTCATTCAACATTGTCTTTTTTTACATTTTAAATGTATCTTTAAGTACACATTATGATAAGATAATACTTTAATAAGTATTTTCCAGTAAGACTTGTGAAGACATTGGGAGTCGACCACCACTAACCACCAACCAACTAAGACAGCCTAGTATTATACCTCATATATGTTGAATTTAACTAAATAACAAAAAAAAAAGTTTTTACGTAAGAAACTTAGTTTGCATGGTAAAAGGTTGTAGGGCATTTAAATCTCTAGAGAGAAAACATACATACAAGACAACAAACAGCATGTTCAAATCAGTGTAAAGTTTGGTCTGAAATGTTGGTCCACTGGTTGACAAAAGTTGAAATGGCTAAGATAACTAAAATAACTATGATGATGAGTTGAATATTCTGATGGAGGTGGGGACAAAACGTAATTGTTTTGAATGGGACTTACGTGTTCTAGATAGCATGTACTGCTTTTGTGTTAAGACTAACTTACTAACTAACTAACTTATAAAAATACTTTGAGAAACAGACTTTTATGTGAGTCACTCACTCACTCACACACAACACACTACCCACTTCATTACATACACAACAACTCTTTCCAACAACTCTTTCCTTTTAACTCCTCACTAATCTTTTTGATACTTCAAGAAAAAACATAACATAATTTTTTTAACTAACTTCACTAGGCAGTGACAGTACTGATAATGGTCACTGTCAGGCATGGCCAGGACCTTATGGCTCTTCTCTTCTGTTGATATTGTCACCTGCTTCTCCTCTTCAATGGCCAACACACGTTTATTTGTAGGAGCTGTTCAATGTCTTAAATTAAAGTTAAAGTTCTTACAGTGTTACAATGGTCTCAATTTGTTGTGCGCTTAATTGCAACTGCATTTCAAGTCACATGTCAAATTACTCTTTAGTTCTGTTTTTCTTAATCCTCCAGTTAGATTTAAACATTTATTTCAAATCAAATACAAATACTTTACCACTTTCATAATAAAACTATACTTTTAACAGTTTTCAGTTGAAGAACATGGTCTCCTCTTCCTCATCAGACACACATTGTGAATGTGAGTCCTTCCCTTGCTTCACTGTGTATTACACCGTTCCTCTAGTACAACACCAGGAACAAGCACACAACACACTTTCCCTGCTGCACTGCATGCTTCCAACAGACTCAAGACAGAATGTCCCCATGGATGGGATAGTTTAATTCTAGGTCCAAAAAAACAAAGACATTCCAACAGACATAGACCGACTGGCCCGGCTTCAACCAAAATCAATCTTCAGGACTTCTAAGAAATAGAAGCCCTAGTAAATTACTTAAAAAACTCCGTGGGTCTGACAATACGGGCCGGGTGCCATGGACCTCTTAAACATTTAAGTGAGACCAGTAAGTCCGGTTCAGTAATGCAATCCAGTGAAGCAGTCTGAATTTCCAAACAAAAACATTTGGTTCCTGACAAAAGTTGAAGCTGTTTGGCTGATTTCATTTGTATTTTTACATCCAAATCAAATTATATAAATGTAAAGAGAGAGGTGTTAATGTTTAATGAGGTGTTAAATCAAACAATGATTTGATACAATAATGCTACTTTAATCTGGGTAACACAATATGGTTACATCAATTAACCATTAATGTATCATTAGCTAGCAATTAACTAAAGTTAATTAACAGTTCACCCATGTCTAGTAATCATTTGTTAATTGTGTTCATTTTTACCACTGGTGTCCAAAGAGAAACATGTTGCTCCTGTTTGGCTGATATCATATCATTACATATATAGCCAAATAAAATAATATATATAGAAGGGCTTTAATAGGTAACATCAAATGCCGGTTGGATAGTCTCGTGGGATGCTAGTGCTAAAATAACAAAATCCCTGCATACTCTCCCATCCAGCTTTTGAATATATGTATGAATGACATCTTGATTTAGCCTTTGACCCTCTGTGCATATAGGATATTTTAGCCTATGGAATATAATATATTCTAGCATCTATGAATTGTGGGTATGGAGAGGCGCATGGCGGCTTCATGAATAAGCAACAGTGTCGACATGAACCAGAGTTTGGCAGAGGCGGTCATTAAAGATTCAGGGTTCATAATTAAAGCATGCTGCGGCGGTTAACCACACTCAAAGAGTCTTCTTTGTACCCCAATTCTCCCAATGCATGAAGAAGAGAAACAACAGCCAGGCCAGAGATAGTCAGGCAGACAGACAGACAGTCATGCAGAAAGGTAGACAGACATGAGAATTAAAAGTGTACCTCAGAAAGAAACAGGCAGACAAAAAGACAGAGAGAGGCAGACAACCAAACTGACGAGCAGAAAGACAGGCAGGCAGGCAGGTGGACAGACGGAAAAAGTAAGTGTATTGAAAAGTAGAATAAGTGTACTTCTGATAGACAGACTAGCAGGCAAGTGGACAGACAGAAAGACAGACAGACAGACAGACACAAGAATGAAAGGTTACATCTGGAAGAGCATAAACATGCCCCATTGACCACCAAGAGAGTCCATCCAGCTCCAACAAATCATTCGGACGAACCCTTACAGAAAAACTAGAATCTGATTGGTGGGAAAACCTTAGACCAAATACTACATGCACATCCTATCCGATTTCATCTCTCCCAAAACACATTTTTGTTTACTCCACTTGCCAATTTAGTCAAAACAAAAAAACCAAAGGCGGCATAAATTGTCCTGACAAAGGTGTCTTGGGGTTTGACCCGACAGTGTGTGAAACAGTAGCCTCCTCCTGCAGCCTAGGGCGTGGGTCTGGGAAGGGGATTCGGCAGAGAGAAGGGCAGTATTAGGTTAACATGGCAGGAGTGCACAAAGACTCCTGTGTGCGGAATCAGAAAGGGAGAGTATAAAAGGTGCATTAATGGAGGTAATGAGCTCTGAGGGAACCACACAGGTCCTGGAGAGCCTTAAGTATTTACCATTTACATTAGGATTAGTCCCATTTCAGGGGGAACTAGGGAAATCTGAAGGGCGTTTAAGTCTAACGCTCGGGAAAACATTTGAACCTGCAGAGCATGACACTAAACATGTTTTACATGTTAATGCCTGGGATGCTCGTCATCCTTTGGCCGGATTGAACTCTTTTATGAACTTTTTCTTTCTGAATCCTGTGACGTTTATCTCCGAAGTAAAGGCCCGAAGTCGTGGTCAGTTGAACTTGAGTTATATACATGAGATATTGTTTAATGCACCCTAACTCAATTGGAATGCCATTAGATGAGAGGGTTGACAGTTCTATTCCAGAATGACTGATCACCCAAGCGATAATTGAGGCGAGTGCAGTTGTGGAAGACCTCGCCTTCTCAGATGGCAGAGGAAAAAAGCCTTTAGTTGCATTAAGGCGTAATGCTCCGCACTGAGCAATGTGTTAAACACTACACTGTGAAATACTATTTTGATCCAATTATCGATACGCTGACCGAGGACTTTTGTACTCTGAAAATATTTGTTAAAGGAAGCAGTTATATTGCCCTTGATTAAAGTAGTTGACAAAGCTGATTTTCCCTGAATAACCCTTTGAATTCACCTGAAAATGTCACTCAAAGATATTTTCATGGGGATTACACAAAAATCATATTTCATAGCTAAAGCATTTTAAGATCTTTGAGTTTCATATTCATATCAAGATTCCTAAATACATCTTAGAATCCGCTTTGAACTTCCTTAAATTCCGCTAAGATGATTAAACTAGTGGCAATAGACTGTGTCTAGGAAGATTCTATTATCTAATTTGTGAATTCCTGGTGGTGAGTACAGCAAGCTCATCATTTCAGCAGGCTAATCAATGCATTGCCTTCATTAATGTGATAAATTATTTTTTTATATATCGATTACTGTGACTGAGAGGTGGAATCAAAGATCAAGAACATTTTGAAAGAATAAGAGAAAGAGAGACAGAGAGAGTAAGATGGACAGGAAGGATAGACAGACACAAAGACAGACAGAGAGAGACAGGGGAAGAGAGAAAGTGAGAGAAAGAGGAAAGAGGTAGTTTTTTCTTCAAAACCATCCCTTCCTGTGTCTCCATTGCTTTTCAATAATATATACAGTAATAAGCTTTGTAACTAGAAACGTTTACCTGCCATGCGGTGTTAATTACAGCTTACATGGGACCTTTGAAAGTATGGCTGGGTACCAGCCTTGACCCATGGACTGGTAGCATAACGACGTGTCATATTTACAGGTCCTACACATGTATTTTGCCAATGTGTGGAGGTACACCTTTAATTTAAAGTAACGTCAGCTTTCTAAAATAGTATATTATTAAGTATTACCTTTGAAGAGATTAATTGAGCGAGAAAGAGAGAGAGAGAGAGAGAGAGAGAGAGAGAAAGCCAAAATAGCTCTTTAAAATGTTAAAATATATAAATATAATATATAAATATATTACGTATGAATTGTTTATGGGATTCCCGTTGGTTCTTTGGTCTGTCCTGTTCTGAACTGTTTAGCTGTGATGCTGAGTTTTTTGAAAAGTCTCAAATTGCATTTTCTTTATTTTCATAATTTTCTTCTATAGTCACAAATATTGCATTCAAGAGGCCTGACTTAAAATGTTGAGGGACTCATCTGAAATTACAAGACCACCTTTGTATGAAGAAACTTCAACTAAACATATTTAATTACACATATGATATTAAATAAAAGCAATAATGAATTAAGTTAAATATAGGCTTAAATCTTACTACATTTTCTGGAAGTACCACTTGGAAGATGTATGTTCTTTTAAAACGTAAAGAGAAATGTATGGAACTCGGAAAATCTGCGAAATATCAGTGTCTTCAATTATGTAGTTTTCTTGTTTTTCCAGTAGATGGCCTTGTTCTCGAATGCATCACCAAAAAGCGCTGGGCGAGGCATCAAGTGTCAAAATCCCTTCAGCATGACTTATTAAACAATGCTTGTACTTAAACCATTTTTAATCAATAACCATACTTTTTCAAAACGTGCAGATAAATATATGGTCCACCTTATTTCTCGTAGAAAAATGTTACGTTAAATAAAACGTGAAAAAGGGAATTTAACGATACACCATAAAAGATATTCACATTCTTGAATCATCATATACACATACAAATTTAACAAAAAAAATGCATTCATTCTTGCCTTTGAGAAAAGCACAGTCCGATTTTACGCATGATGACGCATGACGTCAGAGAGCGGTGTGACTACGGGACAGCCTGCTCGCCCCCTCCGCCCCTCCCCCGCACCCCCCGGGGTCCGGACAGACACAAGTTATTATCAGGCAACCAGGCACGGGCCAGTCGGCTTCTCACCTCTTTTCTGCACCTACCGCTCTCCCTTCATCCGTTCTGTATGGTGGATATTATCT
>NC_140282.1:13430486-13442986 GCF_964030765.1 Micromesistius poutassou
ACATGGAGCAGTGTGCAAGCAGACACTGTCCCAATACAGCAACCCTCTGTATCTTTAAAGGCTCTCTAATCTGCCACCAGGTGTGATGCAGATTGGTCATTGCAAGTTATTTCATAAGCTACCCTCTAGTGAAATCACATGTGGGAGTGTCCACCCAGATGTATGATACACAGACCCTCAGCCAAACAGCCTGCCCAGAGAACTGTACCAAATGGTAGGCGGACCTACCCAACATACATCTTGGTTGGACACTTTCCCGTGTGATGTCACGATATGGTTGATATTGGTCCATCATCGTCACACCCGGTGGAAGAATAGGAGCCCTTTAAATGGGCTTAAACCTGACACTCAGAGCTTCCAGATCCTTGGCAGAGAAGCTCCGCATCACATGGTATGAATTATTCGCCGTGGTGAATCTGGACATCTTGATGTTTGGGGAGAGGTGAAATATTTATGCGCCAGCACACAGAAGTCTTGCCTTGATCTACGTTGTTGGGTGTTAAAATGAATACGGACCGCAAACACACACACACACACACACACACACACACACACACACACACACACAGACACACACACACACACACACACACACACACACACACACACACACACCTAAAAGGGGAATGGATCTCTGTCTCCTGGACCAGTCTGGTTGGCTCAGGTGGTCATTCAGCTTTGGTTTGTCTGCTATGATTATGTCCGATGGTGAGAGTGTAATTCCGCATTTCAACCGAGCAGTGCGGTACGGTTAGGTTCAGTTAGGTGTGGCTCGAAGCTTGGTTATGGCTCGCGTTTCCACCACCGACAGTACCCTTATGGTTGGGTGAGGTTTAAGCAACTACGTAAGCATCGTGATATCATAGCAGTGCGACACAGGGTAGCCTGCTAATACATTCACATCTGGACGGTATCGCCGTCCAGAAATACCTTGCGGGTACTGTGTTTGTTTGTTTCACAGAAGTGACAATTCTGTCGACCAATCAACGGATGGCTTGTGTAGCTCCACCTCTTCGGCACCCTTTCAGACCGCTTGGTACCCCAACGGAGGAGTACCGAAAAATAGGTGCGGCTCAGCATGGCTAAGTGAGGCTCAGTGCGCTAAACATCTGCCCAACTTTTGGCGGTGAAAACGCGAACCGTGCCACACCTTACCGTACCAAATCGTAAGAGATGGGGCTTCTGCTGCTGTGACAATGACTGAACTAGCTCATAGTGTCTCTAGTTTTGGATAGCCTATTCTCAGACATCCTAGATTTCATTAATGTAGCTGTTAAGTGGGTTGAATGTCGAAATACGATAAATTTAAGTGTTTCCAAAAGGTTAGAAAGGGGATAATGGACAGTGCTTGATAAGAGATGGATAATTATTATTTATCGCTTTGAAGTATAACCTCATACAATGGTGTCCGGGGGGTATGATGAATTTTACACGTTGGATTAAAACTTCACATTAATATATTCTGTTTGGAAAACACAAGGATGGAGTTTCAGAATATGATGCACACAGAGAAAACATTAAATAACAATAAAGATCATCCAGTAGTTTAGTATCAAAATGTTACATTATCCTACAGATGGGTTTGATTTTGGATGAGAAAAAAAATATGATCAAGTAGCTGAGAGCGGTCTTCAGTAAGGTTTATACTACATTCCTCACAAAGCCTACCTGAACATTGTGATCCAGGGCTAGATATCACCCAAACATCTAGTACTGTGTAGACTCACAGAGACCGGAGCTGGGGAGACTAAACAACGGCCATGCTGCCTGACCAACGCTGCCCTGGCCCTAGATGGGGCCAGAGATAGCAGCAATCCCCCAAGGTCATTAAAAAGCCATTCGTCTCAATACAAACAGCAAGTGTTGTTGGGCTTAATTTAACCCTGAGAGATTCTCCAAGGGCCGTGCTAAACGCTGCTTGTGTTACACTCGGAGGATGGACTGTGTCACTGTCAGGGCATGACAGGTAAGGAGCTACAAAATATATGTGTATTTCTTACTAGCCATCGAGCATCACTCAGGATAAGATAAGAAAGAAGTGCTTGATTCAGCCCAGACGGGAAATTCTGGAGAATCGCTAATCTTCCTGTTAGACAAAATCTTTTCTTAAGTATTGATTGCAACAACATGTCCAAGGCCTAACAACAGCACAACTGAGCTAGAGGTCATGAGTGTAGATGAAGATCGAAGCTATAGAATACAGATCGAAATAAACTTGAAGTTGGATGATAGATTAGGATGAAAGAAAGTAGGTTAGTAAAAATGTGTGCTTTACAGCAAAGATACAAAGAAAATACATTTAAAAAGTACATTGAAACACAAACCACATATGAACACAGAAAGCATTTTGTCAGAATTATCCAGTCCTTTATAGAGGCTAGGACTGAGGACTGACCCCTGGGGTACCCCATACAAAAGTGGAGTGAGTGAGGACACATACTTATAGAGACGAAAAAACATATTTGACAGATATGACACAAACCATTCTTGGTTTGGATGATGGTATGATCTATCCATGGCGTCAAAGTTTAGTAAAACCAAGATGTAGTGGTCTCCCAGCCTGCACAAGGATGTCGTTCGTGATTCTTAATAGAGCAATTTCACTACCATGTTTAGGTTGAAGGACGGTAGTGTTTCAAGAGTCAAATAGAGCACATTTATAATCAGAGACAAGGTGTAACAATGAGAGGGAGTTTAGAGACAGGCCTCAAGTAAATATGAGGTTAAAGTGTAAGGCGTCAGTTATAAGTCGAACCAGATGACCACATGTTGCCCTAGATTTAATGATTCTTGATTCATGATATTATATTAAAATCAAAAAAAAATTCAATAATTATTATATTATGAATGTGGACGGAGGAGGATAGTCATACTGAAAATTTCAAAAAGTAATTATTTGGTTTGAGGGGGTGGTAGATTGAAATACAGCAGACTGGGTTTTGACAGTTGACTTCTAACATGAGCATCTCAGAGCTCTGATAGATATCAACAGCGGTGTGTCTACAATTTAAATGGTTGCTGTAGGCAACAGCAAGGCCCTCACCACGGCCAGTGCACCTCGGGGAGTTCCAATAACTGTAGCCAGGAGGGCAGATTTAGACTAAAGGGCAGCAGTACCCAGTCTTTGGCCAGGTCTCTGTCAACATTATGTAATCAAAATGATGAGATGTGATCAAATCCTTCTGGATGAAGGTTTTCTTTGACAGAGATCTGCCTCTTAATCGAGCAAACTTGTGCAGGAGTGATGGGTGACACACTGCTTTCGATTGTAGGTAATATGGATATAGTTACTACTATTGGCGGTAGCTGTGTTAACAGGGACACATTTCTAAGGCCTTAAGTTTATGATTGCGGGAATCAGTGAGAGCAGGTTAATAAATGGACTGCATTAAGGGGTCTGAACCACACAAAAGGATTTAACATTCCTGTTGGCCATAGTTGTACTGTATGTGCCATTTACAACGGAAGGAATGTCTGTGAATGTATTAACCATTCAAATGTGAATGTAGGTGAGTGATTCAATTGAATGATAGCACAAAGAAATGTGTGTGTGGGGCCTTTATGTGTGTGTGTGTGTGTGTGTGTGTGTGTGTGTGTGTGTGTGTGTGTGTGTGTGTGTGTGTGTGTGTGACAGAGAGTAGAGAGTAGTGAGAGAGAGAGAGAGAGAGAGAGAGAGAGAGAGAGAGAGAGAATGAGAGAGAGAGTTAGAGAGAGAGAGACAGAGACAAAGAGAGAGAGAGAGCGTCAGAGCCAGAGAGAAGACAGAGAGAGAGAAAGAGAGAGAGAGGACTGCGCTAGACAGGCTGGGCAGCAGACAGCTGCCCAGCCTGTCTAGCGCAGTCCTCTCTCTCTCTTTCTCTCTCTCTCTCTCTCTCTCTCTCTCTCTCTCTCTCTGCTGCCTGGCCCCAGCGGAGCCATGGATCCTGGCTGGCCTCACATCAGAGACAGAACCTGAGACACATCTATCACCCTCCTTGTGGAACCCTACCTCTCTCTACCTCTCTCTCTCCATCTCATCTACTTTCTCTACATCTCTCTCTTTCTCTACATCTTTCTCTACCTCTGTCTCTGTCCTCACTGCTCTCTGTACATCCCTATCTCTCTCTCTATCGCATTCAATCTCTCTCTCACATTCCTTCTCTTTCCCTATTGATCTATTGCTCTCTGTTTCCCTCACATCTCTATCCATCCCTTTCTCTCTCGGTCTCCCTCTCCCTTTCTCACTCTTTGCGTGTTTCTCTCCCTCCCCCTCGCTCTCTCCGTCTCTCTCCCTCCAATCTCTCTGCAATACTCTCTCTCGTCCCGTCTCCATCTAAACAGTACCTCGACAAGCTCTCTCTCTCTCTCTCTCTCTCTCTCTCTCCCTCTCTCTCTCTCTCTCTCACCAGAACGTACACAACACCCCGACCACCCTGGTCTGGCGGGCAGAGCCGTCGTCAGGAGCTTGTCGGCTGTGACGCGGAGCTCCAGCCAATTCATCTTCCCCGGCCGGGCCCGCTAGACGGGCGCACCCAGCACTAAGTGCACCCCGCCATCTATTCACAACCACTCATTCATTATGGGACTGGGGGTGTGTGTGTGTGTGTGTGTGTCTAATTTGCCTGTCTTGCCGGCTCTGTCTGCTGAGGCTATTGTTTAGAATGGAGGAGGAGGTGTGTGTGTGTGTGTGTGTGTGTGTGTGTGTGTGTGCGTGTGTGCGTGTGCGTGTGCGTGGGGGGGCTGTTTTAGCGAGGTCAGTGCCATGCAACTGGGGGGCTAACAAGGTTAGGTTATTGGATTTGTTTAGGCGTCACAGCCTCCTACGGGAGTCAACCTAACCCAATCACCTCTCTCCCCAACCCCCCCAAAACACACCCCCTCACACACAGACACACACACACACACACACACACGATCACGCACACACACACGATCACGCACACACACACACACACACACACACACACACAGTCAAACACTCTCTACCACACAAACATAGAGAGCCCCCTCCCCCCCACCATACACACACATACAGGGACCACCCCACCACACACAAACACACACACACACACACACACACACACACACACACACACGTAGTCATACACACACGCACACACACACACGCACACACACAAACGTGCACTGACCCACACACACCTGCCCCCCTCTCCCTCTTAGCCCTGACTCTGTGGTGTCTTAGCAGTAGAGTGTTTGTTTGGATGTGCTCAGAGTCACTTGAATGTGACACACAGACTGTATTTGAAATGACACGAGTGAGACCCTGTTTTAAACACTAACCGTATGTGAACGTTATGTCATGTTATTATCTGTTATGTGAATGCTGTTTTGATAATCCAGCTCCATCTTTGGTCTGCTGGGGGGGGTTTTCTTGTGCCGTCTGTATCCAGCAAACTGGGATCTACAAATGCACCTAAAGAATTGATTTGTCCGATCCAGTTTAAGTTTCGCGTGTGGACACACACTCCTATTCAGTTACACCCGTACACCAGAGAGTGTAGGAAATAAATAAGAAATAAGAAATCAATGGACCCTCACAGCGGAATAGCTGATCAATAGGCGGTTACTATGGCACCCTTGAAATGAATTGTAATCTTAGTGTGGTGAATAAAAACAATTAATATTCTGTACAAATGGATATCTTTCTCTGTAACCAACGGTGAGTGTAATTGTAGATGCATGTGACTGGAATACACTGTACAGAGCAAGCAGCACTAGCTCAAAGAATTTGTTTAAATTAAATTCTTACAGGACATTCTAGCAGTGGCTACGGCGTTTGACTTCCAGCCTAAAGGTTCTGGGTTTGATTCCCAATGTCTGCAGCCAACCTGTAGGCATTCTTCAGCCCGATATCAAGCCAATATCTACTGCGTATTTGCTTGTATCTTAACGCTAATAATCAAATAACTAACACTAATAGATAGTGAATATATATATACACATATAAAGTGAAGTAAGTAAAGTAAATAATCAATTTTAAAGTAGTGTAATTGTTCATGGTAAACAGGAAATATTATATGATTATATATGAAAATTACAAATATTTTTAAATGTTTAATTTTCCAGCAGGCTAATGATTTTTAGAGTGTCACTACGACAACATGTGCTATAGATAAGATGTCATGTGATGATGATGATGGCCTGTGTTCAGGAACCTCTGTGCCGTGTGATGAAGTCTAACAATGCACCCAAACAATCCACATTTCTCTGAAGGCTCATTCATATTGATTTATGGTTCTGAGATCATGCCGTCCTTCTTTATTACACGTACAGCCATGCTCACAGACACACACACACACACAAACCCATAAATATGCCGATACATATGCATGCACGCACCCACACACACAAAAACACGAACGCATACATGAACTGACTCACACACACACACTGACAGAAATCAAGTTAAATTCCTTTCCTTCTTCCTATCATTGGTTCCTACACATCCTGTGTTTGCCTGCTTGTTGGTAATCCCTAGAGAACGAATACATGAATAGATGAATGAATGAATGATTTCTTCATTATAGTGGCAGACCCTTCCCCCATTCCTCCAAATGTGTGTGTGTATGTGTGTGTGTGTGTGTGTGTGTGTGTGTGTGTGTGTGTGTGTGTGTGTGTGTGTGTGTGTGTGTGTGTGTGTGTGTGTGTGTGTGTGTGAGTGTATATGTGTGTGTGTGTGTGTGTGTATGTGTGTGTGTCACAACCCACTGGCTTATTCCTACACTGCATTACCCCCCTCCATTCACATGCATGATCGAGTCGAGTCTGCGAAAGCAACGTGGCTACAGCGTTAACAGGCTTCCTGGGGTCTGAATAATGCAGGCAGTCATAAATAGCCTGTCCCCGATTGGTTGAGTCTTCAACAGCATTCTGTGCTCATGCATCACCACCACCATCACTATGACTAGCTAGCATACTGGAGCCCCAGTGAATAGCCTGAAACAAAAAAAAAAGCTACTTTGGTTGGTTTGAAACTTCCTCAGAAGTCTTTCATAGGATTGTGTAGTGGCTAAAGTGTTTGACTCCTAGCCCTAGGTTCTGTGATTGAGGTGGCATCTCCACAGTCTACATGTAGGTATCCTTGAGCGACTTGACCCCTTCCCTGTCTATATCTGTATCTGAATGCACTGTAGGTTTCTCTGGATGAAAGTCTACTAAACGACGTAGTTGTAAGAAGTAGTAATATCTTGTGGGGTCTTGTAGGGTGAATCCAGTCAGTCATATAACACCGTCGGGTATAATTCTGCATGTCTACTGAATGACTCAATAGTAAGTGGGATTATCTTGTAGGGTCTTGTAGGGTGAAGCCAGTCTGTCTAAAACACTGTCTGGTCTAACAATGCAATGACTCAATAGTAAGTAGGAATATCTTGCGGGGTCTTGTAGGGTGAATCCTAGTCGGTCTAACACCTACGCATGCTGGAGCTAGACTCTTGTTGGTCAGTCCTGCCTCATTCTCATCCGCTGGGTAGTAAATGGTCACGGTGATCAATATCTATTTCCTGTGGTGTTTGGTTTCAGAATAATGTACATATTGAACCGTCGTTTCACTAGACTCCCCCCACCCCGAGCTTTAGGGATGGTTTTTTTTTTTCGCACTCCTAGCCTTCTACTGTTTCCGTTTCCAAAGGAGAGAAAATCCCTACAAATCCGATTAAATAAAGGATTTTCAGGCAGCCCATTGATCGTCCATCTTGCTGCATCGGGCTAACTGGGAGATCAGAGTGTTGCATGCTGGGTATCTGAGAAGGGAATGTGCGTGTAATCTAGTTTACAGTTCCTGTTTATCCTCCGCAGATCAGCAGTGTTAACTTAATAGAAAGAAGCACTCTGTGTCTCTCTGCTGCTCGCTGGGCGAGGGACAAGACTCCCTAAAACAAAACCGACTATTCGTTGGATAGAACCTGTTTTTAAACGACAACGAATATAATATCGTGGGTTGAAATCATTGAATACAAAGGCATTATTTTTGTAGTGATGTTTTTCTTGTTAAAATTATGCATCCTGCTCACTAGAATATATAATAAAGATCTGCATGTAGCAGGTGGAACACACCTCCTCACATTCTGTGCAGAGCTCTCCTACTCTCTCAATGGGCTTTCTTACACATTACTAGAGCAGCTCATGTAAAATACATTTCTACATGCACTAAATAACATATTGCTCTCCTGGGAACTACAAAGAGCAGGTAGCATGCAAAACAATGGTACACCAATCAATGCTGTGCTAAAAGCACCAATTGAGTGTGTGTGTGTGCATATGTGTATATGTGTATGTGTGTGTGCGTGCGTGTGTGCGTGTGGGGCGGAGAGTGTACTTGAGAGCATATGTTTTTTATGCCTTTATCAATTTACTGGTGTACTGCCCATTCTGTTTGAGCCCATAAATGGAGTCTGGATTACGGTGTAAATCTGCGTAGCCCATTGAGCAGTAATGTGTGTGTGGGGGAGTGGTCGAGGTGTGGGCAGGGTGTGATTGAATGTGAGCTTAGCAGCAGGGAGGGGAGGAGCAGTGAACAGGCTGTATAACCTGATGGTTTATATAGACCCGCTTAAAGTTAGACAATAGGTCCCGCCTCTCTAGTCAGATCTCACACAAGCATGGCATCCCACATGTTGTGATGTCCTTCTGTGGAATTGATCACATGCAATATCCTTATTTTGTTGATGTAAGCATGCAAAACAATCATTTGTTTAAAGGGAAATCCTATGAGACAATAGTTTATGCATCTCAGTATACTATGTGTGGGTATGATAAAAACTCACATGCATGTGGGCCAAAGACACACACACACACACACACACACACACACACACACACACACACACACACACACCCACACACAGACGCACACAGCTGGATTGTTCTCCCATGTCGTTGTTGATAGTTTCAATGCCACTCTCTCACTCTTATTCCCCCCCCCCCTCTCACACACACACACACACACACACACACACACAGGCACAGACACACACACATACACACACACACAAACACACAAACCCTCACCCCCACCCTGGTCCTCTGGCAGCAGCAACAGTCAGAGCGGCCGGGTTATTTCTGGCTTAATTGGGAGATTGATGCTCCTCAGAAACCTGGCACCTCCTCAGTCCTTCCCCTCCCCTCCACTTCCTCCCAAAAGAGCAAGAATGCCAGACATGTTGACGGCTCTCTCTCTCTCTCTGTGTCCACAGGCAAACAAACAAGGACACACACACACACACACACACACACACACACACACACACACGTTTTACACCAAAGCCTCTTTGCAGGGGTTCGCCGTAGCAGAGGCTCTCAGATCGTCACTTGGATAGCCCCAGATGTAGACTTGTCGTGAACTACTACAGATCGGACAAGCGATTCTTATACAACAAAAAAACGCGGCTGGTATATTTTTAGAAAATACTCCCTAATAGCCGTGAAATGTTCCTGGCATGGGAAGAACATTGTCTCACAAATCAAACGATAGATTAAGGGCGTAGTTTGTAGAATTGAGTGGCATCTAGTGGAACGGACTTGGCAGAAATGAGGTATAATATTTTTATGTTTTATTTAGTGTATAAACCCACGAAAACAAGAACTGTTATGTGTTTTTGTGAACTTAGAATGAGCCCTTTATATCTGCATAGGGAGCGAGTCTGCCTTCAGGGGGGCAACCATGTCAGACTGCCACGTTTGAACAGTAGCCCAAACGGGCTAATCCAATTTAAAAAATGCATTTTCTGATAGAGTTCTAGGAAGAAGGGGGGCGTGTTATTCAGCTTCAACCCATTTGTGATACATTTTTAAGTTAAGTTAAGTTAAGTTATCCCTTATTGTCCCTTTTTGGGGGAAATTCTTTCTCTGCTTTTGACCCATCCGGGAGCCGGTGAACACATACCGTGCCGCAATTTCATTGGAGCCGCATAAGAAAGCATATTGTCGCAGGTGAGTTTGTTTCTGTTCACTACGTAGGGCCTACGATATATAACAAATGTAAATATGGCACGCAGCAGGCATGACAATTTGGGAATTTTTTTTATGGGAAATTGTCAGGCATTCATTTTTTTTTTATGGGCCCCGGGCACTTTCACATGCTGCCCGTCCCTCTCGGCATCCCTGTGTGTAGGAGAGCATTATCATGAGCGAGGTTGTATCTTAAAAGCACCAGGGGTAGGCTGGTAGACTGATCTACCCAGCACACATCTAGGTGGACACGCCCACTTGTGATGTCAGAAGAGAAACGGCTTGTAGCAGCTGATCACACTCACACCTGGTGGTAATATGTCACCTTTAACCCTCTCTCGGACTCTCTGGGACATGCCATTAACATCAACCGCTGGCAGGACGAAGCTCGGCACATCCACACAAACCGAGGAATTATACTGTAGGTGTCAGAGAAGATTAACCCTATCTCAGACGCTCATCACAGCCAGTGAAGTCAAGCATGTCAAATTGTGTATCAAATGGCAGTTTGCAACAATTATTTGGCTTTTTTGCATAAAACTAAATCTAGGCGTATGTGTTCAGTGAGTCCCATTCAGCTCCATAATTTGTAATTATTTTATTGAAGTTAGAAAAAATCACAACGAACAATCACGTTCATACTAAAAGGACCTTTAAGGACCTACTCTACACAAGTTTCGACCTATAGTTTTACATTTACAGACTAAATAACTTAACACAATTTATAGTATCTATCAGGGAACCTTGAGCAACATGATGCAGTTGTAGAAGATCTCATCCTGTTGGGAGTAGCTACTGGCACCTTGCAAAATAGAGGACAGCACATGCCATCGTCATTGGAAAAAGGGGGGGGGGGGGGGGGGGGGGGGGGTGGAGGTTCAGACTCAATGCTAGATGCTACAACATTTGACACACTGGACCTTTAAGGACTGCTGGCTGTGAAATTAGCTAAAGCCACGCTTTTATACAACAATAAACAATGACAATAAGGTAAAAAGCAGAAAGCCCACTGGACTGCTCTGTGCAGATCAGCTGTGGCTGTGAAGGAGTGTCCTCCCTGCACATTACCTTGCAAGGCAGCCTGAGTTGTGAGATCACGCAAGAATGTATCTTGCTAGGCTTCAAGTTATGTGCTTGGTGGTTCGGACCAACCAGCGTCCTATGAGAAACTATGAGGTCGACGGGATATGTGATAGACACTGATGGAAATAAGGGTCATCCAATACCATGCCCAGTATTTTGGAAAGGGCCTGCCCTTTTCCAAACGGTTGCCAAGGACGACTTGCCAGATGGTTCTCTGTAGCAAACCATCTGGCGCGTCAGGTGTTTAATGAAGTCGATTAGAAGGGGCAGCCTTGACAGTTATCTTCAAGTTCTTGATGGATGTAAGGATTCTCTTTCGTCACTTTTTCCCTCTTGGGCAATTAACAGACATTGTGAATGGATCTAGAACATACAAAACCATTTGATTTCATCAATGTCCATTGTTCAAATTGTTGATGAAATCAAAACACATTTGTTCTCGAAATGTAACAGTCCTGGAGAGTGGATGTGTTTCCCATGAACTTTGACAGACCTTTGAGAACTTTCAGTTTACAGCAAAGAGTGTGAGTATAGTTGCCATCTCAACTAAACATTGTGTGTTCTTGTGGCTAATCCTAGCTAACCCAGACTGCGCGTTAGCCCAGGTCTGCTTAACCCAGACCAAGAACCCTCAGTTTGGTGTGATTCCGACGGCAGATGTGTTCAGTACCAACAGCTTTGGGGAACCCTACTCTGTCCCCACAGATTCATACCCCTATAGGACCAGTGGCCACAGCCAGATACCCGTCCTGAGGCTAGATGTCCGGCTGAAATTACCAATTACTTTACCAATTGGCTGCAACGGATTCGATTGGTTTGTAATTAATTCTAGTTACTGGCGCGTAGAGCAGGAATGATGGCGCCACGTCTTTGTCCTACTGACACACTATCCCGCCGAGCTGTGAGGAGGGGGGCGCACATCAATACAGGACACAGCACACACACACACACACACACACACACACACACACACACACACACAACACAGACACACACACACACACACACACACACACACACACACAGATGCGCACACACTCACACACACAAACACATCCCTCACCAACACAAACAGACAAACACTGACTGACACACACACACACACACACACACACACACACACACACCAACACAAACACTGATTTACACACACACACACACACACACACACACACACACACACTGACACAGACACACACACACACACTGACACAGACACACACACACACACACACAGACAGACACACAAACATACAAACCGCTCTTTCACACTGAGACACAGAATACGGCACACACACTTCCAGGGCGAGCTGGAGCCCCTGGCCGCGCTCGGCTGCTTCCGGAGAGAAACCTCAAACGCCTGAGAAGGTGCTGACGACAAAGACAAACACAACCTGGCTGCTACAGAAGCCCTCACACACACACACGCACACACACACACGCTCATACACACACATTTATGCTGATTC